>NW_027671431.1:0-112508 GCF_964165515.1 Mesoplodon bidens | reverse complement strand
AATTTAATTTTTTATTTTTTATTACAGCAAGTTTGAGTACAACGTTTAGCTTGTTGTAGGTGTGCAAGAGGTGGTTCTTTTACACATATACATATGTCTGTTCTTCCTGGGATCCTTTTCCCATGTACGTTATGACAGAATGTTGAGTAGTCTTCTCTTGGTACTCCGTAGGTCTTTGGCGATTCTATACGTCTACTGTGTTTGTATATGTCTGTTAACCCCAATATCGTAATGCATTCAATCCTCACACCTTTCCTTTGGTGAACCATAAGTTTGTTTAATGAATCTGTGATTGCCCTTCTCCGTGGAAATATCTGCCCTGGTATCAATTTATAGGTAACACCTATAAGTGATATGATATGATATGTGTCTTTCACTTTCTGACTTACTCCAAGTCACGTGATTACCTCGAGACTCATCTACGGTGCTGCAAATGGCATTGTGTCCTTTTTTTTCCTTGGCGAATATTCTGTCTTAGCGAGGTCCATTTTCTGCAATGTGATTCCCCGAGGGCTGAGGATTAGCTGACCTGGGCAGCCTGACCCTGCCGGCAAGCCCTCCCCAGGTGTGCCTGGGTTGAGGTCAATATAAACAGCACTCCAGGCAGCAATAGCCCCTGCAGCTGTGCCTGACTGCATATTCTCTGCCCCGTCAGCAGTCTCGGGGCTGTGCTGGTGGGAGGGTGTGAGGGTCCACGGCTTTGTGGGGGGCCCGGTGTGAGTGGGGCTCTGCTGGACTTTCGGCAGGAGTTGCCAGGCTGCCACCTGTAAAGAAGAGGATGTGTCACCCATAACTTCCACTGGAATATCTCTCCGGGCTGAGGTGAGGAAGGAAAAAAAGGAGTGGGGGCCGGGACAGGAGGGGTATCTCAGGCAGGGCAATGGAAAGCTTCCAGAAGAGCGCCCGTGGCCAGGACCATCCTGGCTGACCTGCAGGCACCAAGTTGGCCTGCGTGCTGTCGCTGGTGTGGCTCCACGGCCCTTCCTCTAGGCTTTCAAGCCCTTGTACATATTCAGGTGTTTCACCTGGGAAGGGTGGGAAGAGTTCAGCAGCAGCTGGCCTGGGGCTCAGCTCACGTTTCCTCACAGAGGCCTCGGCACGGTCCCCCAGCTTTGCAATAAGGACGCTCCTTGCGTGGGCGGGCGGGGCTGCTGGCTGTATGGGAGATGATTCCCCACCTCTGACCAATTTCAGAATTGTTTACCACTGGAGCAAGTGCCTTGGTAGTGTTTTCCTCTGTATAAATGTTAGGTTCAGTTTTTTTTTTCTTTTTTGGTTCAAGTTAGATTTTATTCCTCTTTTATGTATTTATGGATATAAGCATGGAAATAATTCATTCTTATAAATACATCAGTGTGAATGGAAGAACTTGTTTTCTGTTTTATTTTTACATTTTATTTTTAAAAATTTTGAAATTTAATTTATTTTTTATACAGTAGGTTATTATTAGTTATCTATTTTATGCATAAACATGTATACAGGTCAATCTCAATCTCCCAACTCATCCCACCACCACCACCCCATGGCTTCCCCCACTTTGTGTCCATGTCCATACGTTTGTTCTCTACCTCTGTGTCTCTATTTCTGCCCTGCAAACCAGTTCATCTGTACCATTTTTCTAGGTTCCACATATAGGCATTAATATACAATATTTGTTTTTCTCTTTCTGACTTACTTCACTCTGTATGACAGTCTCTAGATCCATCAACTTCTCTACAAATGACCCAGTTTCATTCCTTTTTTTGGCTGAGTAATATTCCATTTTATATATGTACCATATCTTTATCCATTCGTCTGTCTGTGGGCATTTAGGTTGCTTCCATTGCCTGGCTATTGTAAATAGTGCTCCAATGAACATTGTGGTGAATGTGTCTTTGTGATTTATGGTTTTCTCTGGGTATATGCCCAGAAGTGGGATTGCTGGATCCTATGGTAATTCTCTTTTTAGTTTTTTAAAGGAACCTCCATACTGTTCTCCATCGTGACTGTATCAATTTACATTCCCACCAATAGCGGAAGAGGGTTCCTTTTGTCCACACCCTCCCCAGAATTTGTTGTTTGTAGATTATCTGATGAGGCCGATTCTCACAGGTGTGAGGTCTTACCTCATTGTAGTTTTGATTTGCATTTCTCTAATAATTAGTGATGTTGAGCAGCTTTTCATGTGCGTCTTGGCCATCTCTGTGTCTTCTTTGAAGAAACGTCTCTTTAGATCTTCTGCCCATTTTTGTATTGGGTTGTTTGTTTTATTAATATTAAGCTGCATGAGCTGTTTATATATATTGCAGATTAAACCTTTGTCCATTGATTCGTTTGTGAACGTTTTCGCCCATTCTGAGGGTTGCCTTTTTCCATTCCCGTTTTTTTAACAAAGAAAGAAAGCAAGCAAAAGAAGCAGAACACTAATGTGCGTGAAATATGCCTCTTGAAACTGTCGTTTTGAAATATGGACGTCTTTTGAATTTTTTGGTCGATATATGACCCCAGGATATGTTTTCAGGGCAGGTGTCATTTACAGGCCTGTAATGATTTGGAATATCCCCTGACCATTAGCGCTGGGATTAAAGCTGCTGTTGTGTGAAACGGCCACAAGGTGGCAGCAGTTCTCCCTTACCAAATCTGGTTACTAGGGCAGCAGAGCCTCAATGGAAGTCGCGTTCTAGATTGGAATGTAGAACGGAATGTGCCAGGAGAAAGCCCCTCAAGTTTGTCTCACTACTTCTTGTTCGTGTTTTTAATTTAATTTTTTATTGTTTATTACAGCAAGTTTGAGTACAACGTTTAGCTTGTTGTAGGTGTGCAAGAGGTGGTTCTTTTACACATATACATATGTCTGTTCTTCCTGGGATCCTTTTCCCATGTACGTTATGACAGAATGTTGAGTAGTCTTCTCTTGGTACTCCGTAGGTCTTTGGCGATTCTATACGTCTACTGTGTTTGTATATGTCTGTTAACCCCAATATCGTAATGCATTCAATCCTCACACCTTTCCTTTGGTGAACCATAAGTTTGTTTAATGAATCTGTGATTGCCCTTCTCCGTGGAAATATCTGCCCTGGTATCAATTTATAGGTAACACCTATAAGTGATATGATATGATATGTGTCTTTCACTTTCTGACTTACTCCAAGTCACGTGATTACCTCGAGACTCATCTACGGTGCTGCAAATGGCATTGTGTCCTTTTTTTTCCTTGGCGAATATTCTGTCTTAGCGAGGTCCATTTTCTGCAATGTGATTCCCCGAGGGCTGAGGATTAGCTGACCTGGGCAGCCTGACCCTGCCGGCAAGCCCTCCCCAGGTGTGCCTGGGTTGAGGTCAATATAAACAGCACTCCAGGCAGCAATAGCCCCTGCAGCTGTGCCTGACTGCATATTCTCTGCCCCGTCAGCAGTCTCGGGGCTGTGCTGGTGGGAGGGTGTGAGGGTCCACGGCTTTGTGGGGGGCCCGGTGTGAGTGGGGCTCTGCTGGACTTTCGGCAGGAGTTGCCAGGCTGCCACCTGTAAAGAAGAGGATGTGTCACCCATAACTTCCACTGGAATATCTCTCCGGGCTGAGGTGAGGAAGGAAAAAAAGGAGAGGGGGCCGGGACAGGAGGGGTATCTCAGGCAGGGCAATGGAAAGCTTCCAGAAGAGCGCCCGTGGCCAGGACCATCCTGGCTGACCTGCAGGCACCAAGTTGGCCTGCGTGCTGTCGCTGGTGTGGCTCCACGGCCCTTCCTCTAGGCTTTCTAGCCCTTGTACATATTCAGGTGTTTCACCTGGGAAGGGTGGGAAGAGTTCAGCAGCAGCTGGCCTGGGGCTCAGCTCACGTTTCCTCACAGAGGCCTCGGCACGGTCCCCCAGCTTTGCAATAAGGACGCTCCTTGCGTGGGCGGGCGGGGCTGCTGGCTCTATGGGAGATGATTCCCCACCTCTGACCAATTTCAGAATTGTTTACCACTGGAGCAAGTGCCTTGGTAGTGTTTTCCTCTGTATAAATGTTAGGTTCAGTTTTTTTTTTCTTTTTTGGTTCAAGTTAGATTTTATTCCTCTTTTATGTATTTATGGATATAAGCATGGAAATAATTCATTCTTATAAATACATCAGTGTGAATGGAAGAACTTTTTTTCTGTTTTATTTTTACATTTTATTTTTAAAAATTTTGAAATTTAATTTATTTTTTATACAGTAGGTTATTATTAGTTATCTATTTTATGCATATACATGTATACAGGTCAATCCCAATCTCCCAACTCATCCCACCACCACCACCCCATGGCTTCCCCCACTTTGTGTCCATGTCCATACGTTTGTTCTCTACCTCTGTGTCTCTATTTCTGCCCTGCAAACCAGTTCATCTGTACCATTTTTCTAGGTTCCACATATAGGCATTAATATACAATATTTGTTTTTCTCTTTCTGACTTACTTCACTCTGTATGACAGTCTCTAGATCCATCAACTTCTCTACAAATGACCCAGTTTCATTCCTTTTTTTGGCTGAGTAATATTCCATTTTATATATGTACCACATCTTTATCCATTCGTCTGTCTGTGGGCATTTAGGTTGCTTCCATTGCCTGGCTATTGTAAATAGTGCTGCAATGAACATTGTGGTGAATGTGTCTTTGTGATTTATGGTTTTCTCTGGGTATATGCCCAGAAGTGGGATTGCTGGATCCTATGGTAATTCTCGTTTTAGTTTTTTAAAGGAACCTCCATACTGTTCTCCATCGTGACTGTATCAATTTACATTCCCACCAATAGCGGAAGAGGGTTCCTTTTGTCCACACCCTCCCCAGAATTTGTTGTTTGTAGATTATCTGATGAGGCCGATTCTCACAGGTGTGAGGTCTTACCTCATTGTAGTTTTGATTTGCATTTCTCTAATAATTAGTGATGTTGAGCAGCTTTTCATGTGCGTCTTGGCCATCTCTGTGTCTTCTTTGAAGAAACGTCTCTTTAGATCTTCTGCCCATTTTTGTATTGGGTTGTTTGTTTTATTAATATTAAGCTGCATGAGCTGTTTATATATATTGCAGATTAAACCTTTGTCCATTGATTCGTTTGTGAACGTTTTCGCCCATTCTGAGGGTTGCCTTTTTCCATTCCCGTTTTTTTAACAAAGAAAGAAAGCAAGCAAAAGAAGCAGAACACTAATGTGCGTGAAATATGCCTCTTGAAACTGTCGTTTTGAAATATGGACGTCTTTTGAATTTTTTGGTCGATATATGACCCCAGGATATGTTTTCAGGGCAGGTGTCATTTACAGGCCTGTAATGATTTGGAATATCCACTGACCATTAGCGCTGGGATTACAGCTGCTGTTGTGTGAAACGGCCACAAGGTGGCAGCAGTTCTCCCTTACCAAATCTGGTTACTAGGGCAGCAGAGCCTCAATGGAAGTCGCGTTCTAGATTGGAATGTAGAACGGAATGTGCCAGGAGAAAGCCCCTCAAGTTTGTCTCACTACTTCTTGTTCGTGTTTTTAATTTAATTTTTTATTTTTTATTACAGCAAGTTTGAGTACAACGTTTAGCTTGTTGTAGGTGTGCAAGAGGTGGTTCTTTTACACATATACATATGTCTGTTCTTCCTGGGATCCTTTTCCCATGTACGTTATGACAGAATGTTGAGTAGTCTTCTCTTGGTACTCCGTAGGTCTTTGGCGATTCTATACGTCTACTGTGTTTGTATATGTCTGTTAACCCCAATATCGTAATGCATTCAATCCTCACACCTTTCCTTTGGTGAACCATAAGTTTGTTTAATGAATCTGTGATTGCCCTTCTCCGTGGAAATATCTGCCCTGGTATCAATTTATAGGTAACACCTATAAGTGATATGATATGATATGTGTCTTTCACTTTCTGACTTACTCCAAGTCACGTGATTACCTCGAGACTCATCTACGGTGCTGCAAATGGCATTGTGTCCTTTTTTTTCCTTGGCGAATATTCTGTCTTAGCGAGGTCCATTTTCTGCAATGTGATTCCCCGAGGGCTGAGGATTAGCTGACCTGGGCAGCCTGACCCTGCCGGCAAGCCCTCCCCAGGTGTGCCTGGGTTGAGGTCAATATAAACAGCACTCCAGGCAGCAATAGCCCCTGCAGCTGTGCCTGACTGCATATTCTCTGCCCCGTCAGCAGTCTCGGGGCTGTGCTGGTGGGAGGGTGTGAGGGTCCACGGCTTTGTGGGGGGCCCGGTGTGAGTGGGGCTCTGCTGGACTTTCGGCAGGAGTTGCCAGGCTGCCACCTGTAAAGAAGAGGATGTGTCACCCATAACTTCCACTGGAATATCTCTCCGGGCTGAGGTGAGGAAGGAAAAAAAGGAGTGGGGGCCGGGACAGGAGGGGTATCTCAGGCAGGGCAATGGAAAGCTTCCAGAAGAGCGCCCGTGGCCAGGACCATCCTGGCTGACCTGCAGGCACCAAGTTGGCCTGCGTGCTGTCGCTGGTGTGGCTCCACGGCCCTTCCTCTAGGCTTTCAAGCCCTTGTACATATTCAGGTGTTTCACCTGGGAAGGGTGGGAAGAGTTCAGCAGCAGCTGGCCTGGGGCTCAGCTCACGTTTCCTCACAGAGGCCTCGGCACGGTCCCCCAGCTTTGCAATAAGGACGCTCCTTGCGTGGGCGGGCGGGGCTGCTGGCTGTATGGGAGATGATTCCCCACCTCTGACCAATTTCAGAATTGTTTACCACTGGAGCAAGTGCCTTGGTAGTGTTTTCCTCTGTATAAATGTTAGGTTCAGTTTTTTTTTTCTTTTTTGGTTCAAGTTAGATTTTATTCCTCTTTTATGTATTTATGGATATAAGCATGGAAATAATTCATTCTTATAAATACATCAGTGTGAATGGAAGAACTTTTTTTCTGTTTTATTTTTACATTTTATTTTTAAAAATTTTGAAATTTAATTTATTTTTTATACAGTAGGTTATTATTAGTTATCTATTTTATGCATATACATGTATACAGGTCAATCCCAATCTCCCAACTCATCCCACCACCACCACACCATGGCTTCCCCCACTTTGTGTCCATGTCCATACGTTTGTTCTCTACCTCTGTGTCTCTATTTCTGCCCTGCAAACCAGTTCATCTGTACCATTTTTCTAGGTTCCACATATAGGCATTAATATACAATATTTGTTTTTCTCTTTCTGACTTACTTCACTCTGTATGACAGTCTCTAGATACATCAACTTCTCTACAAATGACCCAGTTTCATTCCTTTTTTTGGCTGATTAATATTCCATTTTATATATGTACCACATCTTTATCCATTCGTCTGTCTGTGGGCATTTAGGTTGCTTCCATTGCCTGGCTATTGTAAATAGTGCTGCAATGAACATTGTGGTGAATGTGTCTTTGTGATTTATGGTTTTCTCTGGGTATATGCCCAGAAGTGGGATTGCTGGATCCTATGGTAATTCTCGTTTTAGTTTTTTAAAGGAACCTCCATACTGTTCTCCATCGTGACTGTATCAATTTACATTCCCACCAATAGCGGAAGAGGGTTCCTTTTGTCCACACCCTCCCCAGAATTTGTTGTTTGTAGATTATCTGATGAGGCCGATTCTCACAGGTGTGAGGTCTTACCTCATTGTAGTTTTGATTTGCATTTCTCTAATAATTAGTGATGTTGAGCAGCTTTTCATGTGCGTCTTGGCCATCTCTGTGTCTTCTTTGAAGAAACGTCTCTTTAGATCTTCTGCCCATTTTTGTATTGGGTTGTTTGTTTTATTAATATTAAGCTGCATGAGCTGTTTATATATATTGCAGATTAAACCTTTGTCCATTGATTCGTTTGTGAACGTTTTCGCCCATTCTGAGGGTTGCCTTTTTCCATTCCCGTTTTTTTAACAAAGAAAGAAAGCAAGCAAAAGAAGCAGAACACTAATGTGCGTGAAATATGCCTCTTGAAACTGTCGTTTTGAAATATGGACGTCTTTTGAATTTTTTGGTCGATATATGACCCCAGGATATGTTTTCAGGGCAGGTGTCATTTACAGGCCTGTAATGATTTGGAATATCCACTGACCATTAGCGCTGGGATTACAGCTGCTGTTGTGTGAAACGGCCACAAGGTGGCAGCAGTTCTCCCTTACCAAATCTGGTTACTAGGGCAGCAGAGCCTCAATGGAAGTCGCGTTCTAGATTGGAATGTAGAACGGAATGTGCCAGGAGAAAGCCCCTCAAGTTTGTCTCACTACTTCTTGTTCGTGTTTTTAATTTAATTTTTTATTTTTTATTACAGCAAGTTTGAGTACAACGTTTAGCTTGTTGTAGGTGTGCAAGAGGTGGTTCTTTTACACATATACATATGTCTGTTCTTCCTGGGATCCTTTTCCCATGTACGTTATGACAGAATGTTGAGTAGTCTTCTCTTGGTACTCCGTAGGTCTTTGGCGATTCTATACGTCTACTGTGTTTGTATATGTCTGTTAACCCCAATATCGTAATGCATTCAATCCTCACACCTTTCCTTTGGTGAACCATAAGTTTGTTTAATGAATCTGTGATTGCCCTTCTCCGTGGAAATATCTGCCCTGGTATCAATTTATAGGTAACACCTATAAGTGATATGATATGATATGTGTCTTTCACTTTCTGACTTACTCCAAGTCACGTGATTACCTCGAGACTCATCTACGGTGCTGCAAATGGCATTGTGTCCTTTTTTTTCCTTGGCGAATATTCTGTCTTAGCGAGGTCCATTTTCTGCAATGTGATTCCCCGAGGGCTGAGGATTAGCTGACCTGGGCAGCCTGACCCTGCCGGCAAGCCCTCCCCAGGTGTGCCTGGGTTGAGGTCAATATAAACAGCACTCCAGGCAGCAATAGCCCCTGCAGCTGTGCCTGACTCCATATTCTCTGCCCCGTCAGCAGTCTCGGGGCTGTGCTGGTGGGAGGGTTTGAGGGTCCATGGCTTTGTGGGGGGCCCGGTGTGAGTGGGGCTCTGCTGGACATTCGGGAGGAGTTGCCAGGCTGCCACCTGTAAAGAAGAGGATGTGTCACCCATAACTTCCACTGGAATATCTCTCCGGGATGAGGTGAGGAAGGAAAAAAAGGAGTGGGGGCCGGGACAGGAGGGGTATCTCAGGCAGGGCAATGGAAAGCTTCCAGAAGAGCGCCCGTGGCCAGGACCATCCTGGCTGACCTGCAGGCACCAAGTTGGCCTGCGTGCTGTTGCTGGTGTGGCTCCACGGCCCTTCCTCTAGGCTTTCAAGCCCTTGTACATATTCAGGTGTTTCACCTGGGAAGGGTGGGAAGAGTTCAGCAGCAGCTGGCCTGGGGCTCAGCTCACGTTTCCTCACAGAGGCCTCGGCACGGTCCCCCAGCTTTGCAATAAGGACGCTCCTTGCGTGGGCGGGCGGGGCTGCTGGCTGTATGGGAGATGATTCCCCACCTCTGACCAATTTCAGAATTGTTTACCACTGGAGCAAGTGCCTTGGTAGTGTTTTCCTCTTTATAAATGTTAGGTTCAGTTTTTTTTTCTTTTTTGGTTCAAGTTAGATTTTATTCCTCTTTTATGTATTTATGGATATAAGCATGGAAATAATTCATTCTTATAAATACATCAGTGTGAATGGAAGAACTTTTTTTCTGTTTTATTTTTACATTTTATTTTTAAAAATTTTGAAATTTAATTTAATTTATTTTTTATACAGTAGGTTATTATTAGTTATCTATTTTATGCATATTCATGTATACAGATCAATCCCAATCTCCCAACTCATCCCACCACCACCACCCCATGGCTTCCCCCACTTTGTGTCCATGTCCATACGTTTGTTCTCTACCTCTGTGTCTCTATTTCTGCCCTGCAAACCAGTTCATCTGTACCATTTTTCTAGGTTCCACATATAGGCATTAATATACAATATTTGTTTTTCTCTTTCTGACTTACTTCACTCTGTATGACAGTCTCTAGATCCATCAACTTCTCTACAAATGACCCAGTTTCATTCCTTTTTTTGGCTGAGTAATATTCCATTTTATATATGTACCACATCTTTATCCATTCGTCTGTCTGTGGGCATTTAGGTTGCTTCCATTACCTGGCTATTGTAAATAGTGCTGCAATGAACATTGTGGTGAATGTGTCTTTGTAATTTATGGGTTTCTCTGGGTATATGCCCAGAAGTGGGATTGCTGGATCCTATGGTAATTCTCTTTTTAGTTTTTTAAAGGAACCTCCATACTGTTCTCCACAGTGACTGTATCAATTTACATTCCCACCAATAGCGGAAGAGGGTTCCTTTTGTCCACACCCTCCCCAGAATTTGTTGTTTGTAGATTATCTGATGAGGCCGATTCTCACAGGTGTGAGGTCTTACCTCATTGTAGTTTTGATTTGCATTTCTCTAATAATTAGTGATGTTGAGCAGCTTTTCATGTGCGTCTTGGCCATCTCTGTGTCTTCTTTGAAGAAACGTCTCTTTAGATCTTCTGCCCATTTTTGTATTGGGTTGTTTGTTTTATTAATATTAAGCTGCATGAGCTGTTTATATATATTGGAGATGAAACCTTTGTCCATTGATTCGTTTGTGAACGTTTTCGCCCATTCTGAGGGTTGCCTTTTTCCATTCCCGTTTTTTTAACAAAGAAAGAAAGCAAGCAAAAGAAGCAGAACACTAATGTGCGTGAAATATGCCTCTTGAAACTGTCGTTTTGAAATATGGACGTCTTTTGAATTTTTTGGTCGATATATGACCCCAGGATTTGTTTTCAGGGCAGGTGTCATTTACAGGCCTGTAATGATTTGGAATATCCACTGACCATTAGCGCTGGGATTAAAGCTGCTGTTGTGTGAAACGGCCACAAGGTGGCAGCAGTTCTCCCTTACCAAATCTGGTTACTAGGGCAGCAGAGCCTCAATGGAAGTCGCGTTCTAGATTGGAATGTAGAACGGAATGTGCCAGGAGAAAGCCCCTCAAGTTTGTCTCACTACTTCTTGTTCGTGTTTTTAATTTAATTTTTTATTTTTTATTACAGCAAGTTTGAGTACAACGTTTAGCTTGTTGTAGGTGTGCAAGAGGTGGTTCTTTTACACATATACATATGTCTGTTCTTCCTGGGATCCTTTTCCCATGTACGTTATGACAGAATGTTGAGTAGTCTTCTCTTGGTACTCCGTAGGTCTTTGGCGATTCTATACGTCTACTGTGTTTGTATATGTCTGTTAACCCCAATATCGTAATGAATTCAATCCTCACACCTTTCCTTTGGTGAACCATAAGTTTGTTTAATGAATCTGTGATTGCCCTTCTCCGTGGAAATATCTGCCCTGGTATCAATTTATAGGTAACACCTATAAGTGATATGATATGATATGTGTCTTTCACTTTCTGACTTACTCCAAGTCACGTGATTACCTCGAGACTCATCTACGGTGCTGCAAATGGCATTGTGTCCTTTTTTTTCCTTGGCGAATATTCTGTCTTAGCGAGGTCCATTTTCTGCAGTGTGATTCCCCGAGGGCTGAGGATTAGCTGACCTGGGCAGCCTGGCCCTGCCGGCAAGCCCTCCCCAGGTGTGCCTGTGTTGAGGTCAATATAAACAGCACTCCAGGCAGCAATAGCCCCTGCAGCTGTGCCTGACTCCATATTCTCTGCCCCGTCAGCAGTCTCGGGGCTGTGCTGGTGGGAGGGTTTGAGGGTCCATGGCTTTGTGGGGGGCCCGGTGTGAGTGGGGCTCTGCTGGACATTCGGGAGGAGTTGCCAGGCTGCCACCTGTAAAGAAGAGGATGTGTCACCCATAACTTCCACTGGAATATCTCTCCGGGCTGAGGTGAGGAAGGAAAAAAAGGAGTGGGGGCCGGGACAGGAGGGCTATCTCAGGCAGGGCAATGGAAAGCTTCCAGAAGAGCGCCCGTGGCCAGGACCATCCTGGCTGACCTGCAGGCACCAAGTTGGCCTGCATGCTGTCGCTGGTGTGGCTCCACGGCCCTTCCTCTAGGCTTTCAAGCCCTTGTACATATTCAGGTGTTTCACCTGGGAAGGGTAGGAAGAGTTCAGCAGAAGCTGGCCTGGGGCTCAGCTCACGTTTACTCACAGAGGCCTCGGCACGGTCCCCCAGCTTTGCAATAAGGACGCTCCTTGCGTGGGCGGGCGGGGCTGCTGGCTGTATGGGAGATGATTCCCCACCTCTGACCAATTTCAGAATTGTTTACCACTGGAGCAAGTGCCTTCGTAGTGTTTTCCTCTGTATAAATGTTAGGTTCAGTTTTTTTTTCTTTTTTGGTTCAAGTTAGATTATATTCCTCTTTTATGTATTTATGGATATAAGCATGGAAATAATTCATTCTTATAAATACATCAGTGTGAATGGAAGAACTTTTTTTCTGTTTTATATTTACATTTTATTTTTAAAAATTTTGAAATTTAATTTAATTTATTTTTTTATACAGTAGGTTATTATTAGTTATCTATTTTATGCATATACATGTATACAGGTCAATCCCAATCTCCCAACTCATCCCACCACCACCACCCCATGGCTTCCCCCACTTTGTGTCCATGTCCATACGTTTGTTCTCTACCTCTGTGTCTCTATTTCTGCCCTGCAAACCAGTTCATCTGTACCATTTTTCTGGGTTCCACATATAGGCATTAATATACAATATTTGTTTTTCTCTTTCTGACTTACTTCACTCTGTATGACAGTCTCTAGATCCATCAACTTCTCTACAAATGACCCAGTTTCATTCCTTTATTTGGCTGAGTAATATTCCATTTCATATATGTACCACATCTTTATCCATTCGTCTGTCTGTGGGCATTTAGGTTGCTTCCATTACCTGGCTATTGTAAATAGTGCTGCAATGAACATTGTGGTGAATGTGTCTTTGTGATTTATGGGTTTCTCTGGGTATATGCCCAGAAGTGGGATTGCTGGATCCTATGGTAATTCTCTTTTTAGTTTTTTAAAGGAACCTCCATACTGTTCTCCATAGTGACTGTATCAATTTACATTCCCACCAATAGCGGAAGAGGGTTCCTTTTGTCCACACCCTCCCCAGAATTTGTTGTTTGTAGATTATCTGATGAGGCCGATTCTCACAGGTGTGAGGTCTTACCTCATTGTAGTTTTGATTTGCATTTCTCTAATAATTAGTGATGTTGAGCAGCTTTTCATGTGCGTCTTGGCCATCTCTGTGTCTTCTTTGAAGAAACGTCTCTTTAGATCTTCTGCCCATTTTTGTATTGGGTTGTTTGTTTTATTAATATTAAGCTGCATGAGCTGTTTATATATATTGGAGATGAAACCTTTGTCCATTGATTCGTTTGTGAACGTTTTCGCCCATTCTGAGGGTTGCCTTTTTCCATTCCCGTTTTTTTAACAAAGAAAGAAAGCAAGCAAAAGAAGCAGAACACTAATGTGCGTGAAATATGCCTCTTGAAACTGTCGTTTTGAAATATGGACGTCTCTTGAATTTTTTGGTCGATATATGACCCCAGGATTTGTTTTCAGGGCAGGTGTCATTTACAGGCCTGTAATGATTTGGAATATCCACCGACCATTAGCGCTGGGATTAAAGCTGCTGTTGTGTGAAACGGCCACAAGGTGGCAGCAGTTCTCCCTTACCAAATCTGGTTACTAGGGAAGCAGAGCCTCAATGGAAGTCGCGTTCTAGATTGGAATGTAGAACGGAATGTGCCAGGAGAAAGCCCCTCAAGTTTGTCTCACTACTTCTTGTTCGTGTTTTTAATTTAATTTTTTATTTTTTATTACAGCAAGTTTGAGTACAACGTTTAGCTTGTTGTAGGTGTGCAAGAGGTGGTTCTTTTACACATATACATATGTCTGTTCTTCCTGGGATCCTTTTCCCATGTACGTTATGACAGAATGTTGAGTAGTCTTCTCTTGGTACTCCGTAGGTCTTTGGTGATTCTATACGTCTACTGTGTTTGTATATGTCTGTTAACCCCAATATCGTAATGAATTCAATCCTCACACCTTTCCTTTGGTGAACCATAAGTTTGTTTAATGAATCTGTGATTGCCCTTCTCCGTGGAAATATCTGCCCTGGTATCAATTTATAGGTAACACCTATAAGTGATATGATATGATATGTGTCTTTCACTTTCTGACTTACTCCAAGTCACGTGATTACCTCGAGACTCATCTACGGTGCTGCAAATGGCATTGTGTCCTTGTTTTCCTTGGCGAATATTCTGTCTTAGCGAGGTCCATTTTCTGCAGTGTGATTCCCCGAGGGCTGAGGATTAGCTGACCTGGGCAGCCTGGCCCTGCCGGCAAGCCCTCCCCAGGTGTGCCTGGGTTGAGGTCAATATAAAGAGCACTCCAGGCAGCAATAGCCCCTGCAGCTGTGCCTGACTCCATATTCTCTGCCCCGTCAGCAGTCTCGGGGCTGTGCTGGTGGGAGGGTGTGAGGGTCCACGGCTTTGTGGGTGGCCCGGTGTGAGTGGGGCTCTGCTGGACATTCGGGAGGAGTTGCCAGGCTGCCACCTGTAAAGAAGAGGATGTGTCACCCATAACTTCCACTGGAATATCTCTCCGTGCTGAGGTGAGGAAGGAAAAAAAGGAGTGGGGGCCGGGACAGGAGGGCTATCTCAGGCAGGGCAATGGAAAGCTTCCAGAAGAGCGCCCGTGGCCAGGACCATCCTGGCTGACCTGCAGGCACCAAGTTGGCCTGCGTGCTGTCGCTGGTGTGGCTCCACGGCCCTTCCTCTAGGCTTTCAAGCCCTTGTACATATTCAGGTGTTTCACCTGGGAAGGGTGGGAAGAGTTCAGCAGAAGCTGGCCTGGGGCTCAGCTCACGTTTACTCACAGAGGCCTCGGCACGGTCCCCCAGCTTTGCCATAAGGACGCTCCTTGCGTGGGTGGGCGGGGCTGCTGGCTGTATGGGAGATGATTCCCCACCTCTGACCAATTTCAGAATTGTTTACCACTGGAGCAAGTGCCTTGGTAGTGTTTTCCTCTGTATAAATGTTAGGTTCAGATTTTTTTTCTTTTTTGGTTCAAGTTAGATTTTATTCCTCTTTTATGTATTTATGGATATAAGCATGGAAATAATTCATTCTTATAAATACATCAGTGTGAATGGAAGAACTTTTTTTCTGTTTTATTTTTACATTTTATTTTTAAAAATTTTGAAATTTAATTTAATTTATTTTTTTATACAGTAGGTTATTATTAGTTATCTATTTTATGCATATTCATGTATACAGGTCAATCCCAATCTCCCAACTCATCCCACCACCACCACCCCATGGCTTCCCCCACTTTGTGTCCATGTCCATACGTTTGTTCTCTACCTCTGTGTCTCTATTTCTGCCCTGCAAACCAGTTCATCTGTACCATTTTTCTGGGTTCCACATATAGGCATTAATATACAATATTTGTTTTTCTCTTTCTGACTTACTTCACTCTGTATGACAGTCTCTAGATCCATCAACTTCTCTACAAATGACCCAGTTTCATCCTTTTTTTGGCTGAGTAATATTCCATTTTATATATGTACCACATCTTTATCCATTCGTCTGTCTGTGGGCATTTAGGTTGCTTCCATTACCTGGCTATTGTAAATAGTGCTGCAATGAACATTGTGGTGAATGTGTCTTTGTGATTTATGGTTTTCTCTGGGTATATGCCCAGAAGTGGGATTGCTGGATCCTATGGTAATTCTCTTTTTAGTTTTTTAAAGGAACCTCCATACTGTTCTCCATCGTGACTGTATCAATTTACATTCCCACCAATAGCGGAAGAGGGTTCCTTTTGTCCACACCCTCCCCAGAATTTGTTGTTTGTAGATTATCTGATGAGGACGATTCTCACAGGTGTGAGGTCTTACCTCATTGTAGTTTTGATTTGCATTTCTCTAATAATTAGTGATGTTGAGCAGCTTTTCATGTGCGTCTTGGCCATCTCTGTGTCTTCTTTGAAGAAACGTCTCTTTAGATCTTCTGCCCATTTTTGTATTGGGTTGTTTGTTTTATTAATATTAAGCTGCATGAGCTGTTTATATATATTGGAGATGAAACCTTTGTCCATTGATTCGTTTGTGAACGTTTTCGCCCATTCTGAGGGTTGCCTTTTTCCATTCCCGTTTTTTTAACAAAGAAAGAAAGCAAGCAAAAGAAGCAGAACACTAATGTGCGTGAAATATGCCTCTTGAAACTGTCGTTTTGAAATATGGACGTCTTTTGAATTTTTTGGTCGATATATGACCCCAGGATATGTTTTCAGGGCAGGTGTCATTTACAGGCCTGTAATGATTTGGAATATCCACTGACAATTAGCGCTGGGATTACAGCTGCTGTTGTGTGAAACGGCCACAAGGTTGCAGCAGTTCTCCCTTACCAAATCTGGTTACTAGGGCAGCAGAGCCTCAATGGAAGTCGCGTTCTAGATTGGAATGTAGAACGGAATGTGCCAGGAGAAAGCCCCTCAAGTTTGTCTCACTACTTCTTGTTCGTGTTTTTAATTTAATTTTTTATTTTTTATTACAGCAAGTTTGAGTACAACGTTTACCTTGTTGTAGGTGTGCAAGAGGTGGTTCTTTTACACATATACATATGTCTGTTCTTCCTGGGATCCTTTTCCCATGTACGTTATGACAGAATGTTGAGTAGTCTTCTCTTGGTACTCCGTAGGTCTTTGGTGATTCTATACGTCTACTGTGTTTGTATAGGTCTGTTAACCCCAATATCGTAATGAATTCAATCCTCACACCTTTCCTTTGGTGAACCATAAGTTTGTTTAATGAATCTGTGATTGCCCTTCTCCGTGGAAATATCTGCCCTGGTATCAATTTATAGGTAACACCTATAAGTGATATGATATGATATGTGTCTTTCACTTTCTGACTTACTCCAAGTCACGTGATTACCTCGAGACTCATCTACGGTGCTGCAAATGGCATTGAGTCCTTTTTTTCCTTGGCGAATATTCTGCCTTAGCGAGGTCCATTTTCTGCAATGTGATTCCCCGAGGGCTGAGGATTAGCTGACCTGGGCAGCCTGACCCTGCCGGCAAGCCCTCCCCAGGTGTGCCTGGGTTGAGGTCAATATAAACAGCACTCCAGGCAGCAATAGCCCCTGCAGCTGTGCCTGACTCCATATTCTCTGCCCCGTCAGCAGTCTCGGGGCTGTGCTGGTGGGAGGGTTTGAGGGTCCATGGCTTTGTGGGGGGCCCGGTGTGAGTGGGGCTCTGCTGGACATTCGGGAGGAGTTGCCAGGCTGCCACCTGTAAAGAAGAGGATGTGTCACCCATAACTTCCACTGGAATATCTCTCCGGGCTGAGGTGAGGAAGGAAAAAAAGGAGTGGGGGCCGGGACAGGAGGGGTATCTCAGGCAGGGCAATGGAAAGCTTCCAGAAGAGCGCCCGTGGCCAGGACCATCCTGGCTGACCTGCAGGCACCAAGTTGGCCTGCGTGCTGTTGCTGGTGTGGCTCCACGGCCCTTCCTCTAGGCTTTCAAGCCCTTGTACATATTCAGGTGTTTCACCTGGGAAGGGTGGGAAGAGTTCAGCAGCAGCTGGCCTGGGGCTCAGCTCACGTTTCCTCACAGAGGCCTCGGCACGGTCCCCCAGCTTTGCAATAAGGACGCTCCTTGCGTGGGCGGGCGGGGCTGCTGGCTGTATGGGAGATGATTCCCCACCTCTGACCAATTTCAGAATTGTTTACCACTGGAGCAAGTGCCTTGGTAGTGTTTTCCTCTTTATAAATGTTAGGTTCAGTTTTTTTTTCTTTTTTGGTTCAAGTTAGATTTTATTCCTCTTTTATGTATTTATGGATATAAGCATGGAAATAATTCATTCTTATAAATACATCAGTGTGAATGGAAGAACTTTTTTTCTGTTTTATTTTTACATTTTATTTTTAAAAATTTTGAAATTTAATTTAATTTATTTTTTATACAGTAGGTTATTATTAGTTATCTATTTTATGCATATTCATGTATACAGATCAATCCCAATCTCCCAACTCATCCCACCACCACCACCCCATGGCTTCCCCCACTTTGTGTCCATGTCCATACGTTTGTTCTCTACCTCTGTGTCTCTATTTCTGCCCTGCAAACCAGTTCATCTGTACCATTTTTCTAGGTTCCACATATAGGCATTAATATACAATATTTGTTTTTCTCTTTCTGACTTACTTCACTCTGTATGACAGTCTCTAGATCCATCAACTTCTCTACAAATGACCCAGTTTCATTCCTTTTTTTGGCTGAGTAATATTCCATTTTATATATGTACCACATCTTTATCCATTCGTCTGTCTGTGGGCATTTAGGTTGCTTCCATTACCTGGCTATTGTAAATAGTGCTGCAATGAACATTGTGGTGAATGTGTCTTTGTAATTTATGGGTTTCTCTGGGTATATGCCCAGAAGTGGGATTGCTGGATCCTATGGTAATTCTCTTTTTAGTTTTTTAAAGGAACCTCCATACTGTTCTCCACAGTGACTGTATCAATTTACATTCCCACCAATAGCGGAAGAGGGTTCCTTTTGTCCACACCCTCCCCAGAATTTGTTGTTTGTAGATTATCTGATGAGGCCGATTCTCACAGGTGTGAGGTCTTACCTCATTGTAGTTTTGATTTGCATTTCTCTAATAATTAGTGATGTTGAGCAGCTTTTCATGTGCGTCTTGGCCATCTCTGTGTCTTCTTTGAAGAAACGTCTCTTTAGATCTTCTGCCCATTTTTGTATTGGGTTGTTTGTTTTATTAATATTAAGCTGCATGAGCTGTTTATATATATTGGAGATGAAACCTTTGTCCATTGATTCGTTTGTGAACGTTTTCGCCCATTCTGAGGGTTGCCTTTTTCCATTCCCGTTTTTTTAACAAAGAAAGAAAGCAAGCAAAAGAAGCAGAACACTAATGTGCGTGAAATATGCCTCTTGAAACTGTCGTTTTGAAATATGGACGTCTTTTGAATTTTTTGGTCGATATATGACCCCAGGATTTGTTTTCAGGGCAGGTGTCATTTACAGGCCTGTAATGATTTGGAATATCCACTGACCATTAGCGCTGGGATTAAAGCTGCTGTTGTGTGAAACGGCCACAAGGTGGCAGCAGTTCTCCCTTACCAAATCTGGTTACTAGGGCAGCAGAGCCTCAATGGAAGTCGCGTTCTAGATTGGAATGTAGAACGGAATGTGCCAGGAGAAAGCCCCTCAAGTTTGTCTCACTACTTCTTGTTCGTGTTTTTAATTTAATTTTTTATTTTTTATTACAGCAAGTTTGAGTACAACGTTTAGCTTGTTGTAGGTGTGCAAGAGGTGGTTCTTTTACACATATACATATGTCTGTTCTTCCTGGGATCCTTTTCCCATGTACGTTATGACAGAATGTTGAGTAGTCTTCTCTTGGTACTCCGTAGGTCTTTGGTGAATCTATACGTCTACTGTGTTTGTATATGTCTGTTAACCCCAATATCGTAATGAATTCAATCCTCACACCTTTCCTTTGGTGAACCATAAGTTTGTTTAATGAATCTGTGATTGCCCTTCTCCGTGGAAATATCTGCCCTGGTATCAATTTATAGGTAACACCTATAAGTGATATGATATGATATGTGTCTTTCACTTTCTGACTTACTCCAAGTCACGTGATTACCTCGAGACTCATCTACGGTGCTGCAAATGGCATTGTGTCCTTGTTTTCCTTGGCGAATATTCTGTCTTAGCGAGGTCCATTTTCTGCAGTGTGATTCCCCGAGGGCTGAGGATTAGCTGACCTGGGCAGCCTGGCCCTGCCGGCAAGCCCTCCCCAGGTGTGCCTGGGTTGAGGTCAATATAAACAGCACTCCAGGCAGCAATAGCCCCTGCAGCTGTGCCTGACTCCATATTCTCTGCCCCGTCAGCAGTCTCGGGGCTGTGCTGGTGGGAGGGTGTGAGGGTCCACGGCTTTGTGGGGGGCCCGGTGTGAGTGGGGCTCTGCTGGACATTCGGGAGGAGTTGCCAGGCTGCCACCTGTAAAGAAGAGGATGTGTCACCCATAACTTCCACTGGAATATCTCTCCGGGCTGAGGTGAGGAAGGAAAAAAAGGAGTGGGGGCCGGGACAGGAGGGCTATCTCAGGCAGGGCAATGGAAAGCTTCCAGAAGAGCGCCCGTGGCCAGGACCATCCTGGCTGACCTGCAGGCACCAAGTTGGCCTGCGTGCTGTTGCTGGTGTGGCTCCACGGCCCTTCCTCTAGGCTTTCAAGCCCTTGTACATATTCAGGTGTTTCACCTGGGAAGGGTGGGAAGAGTTCAGCAGCAGCTGGCCTGGGGCTCAGCTCACGTTTCCTCACAGAGGCCTCGGCACGGTCCCCCAGCTTTGCAATAAGGACGCTCCTTGCATGGGCGGGCGGGGCTGCTGGCTGTATGGGAGATGATTCCCCACCTCTGACCAATTTCAGAATTGTTTACCACTGGAGCAAGTGCCTTGGTAGTGTTTTCCTCTTTATAAATGTTAGGTTCAGTTTTTTTTTCTTTTTTGGTTCAAGTTAGATTTTATTCCTCTTTTATGTATTTATGGATATAAGCATGGAAATAATTCATTCTTATAAATACATCAGTGTGAATGGAAGAACTTTTTTTCTGTTTTATATTTACATTTTATTTTTAAAAATTTTGAAATTTAATTTAATTTATTTTTTATACAGTAGGTTATTATTAGTTATCTATTTTATGCATATTCATGTATACAGATCAATCCCAATCTCCCAACTCATCCCACCACCACCACCCCATGGCTTCCCCCACTTTGTGTCCATGTCCATACGTTTGTTCTCTACCTCTGTGTCTCTATTTCTGCCCTGCAAACCAGTTCATCTGTACCATTTTTCTAGGTTCCACATATAGGCATTAATATACAATATTTGTTTTTCTCTTTCTGACTTACTTCACTCTGTATGACAGTCTCTAGATCCATCAACTTCTCTACAAATGACCCAGTTTCATTCCTTTTTTTGGCTGAGTAATATTCCATTTTATATATGTACCACATCTTTATCCATTCGTCTGTCTGTGGGCATTTAGGTTGCTTCCATTACCTGGCTATTGTAAATAGTGCTGCAATGAACATTGTGGTGAATGTGTCTTTGTAATTTATGGGTTTCTCTGGGTATATGCCCAGAAGTGGGATTGCTGGATCCTATGGTAATTCTCTTTTTAGTTTTTTAAAGGAACCTCCATACTGTTCTCCACAGTGACTGTATCAATTTACATTCCCACCAATAGCGGAAGAGGGTTCCTTTTGTCCACACCCTCCCCAGAATTTGTTGTTTGTAGATTATCTGATGAGGCCGATTCTCACAGGTGTGAGGTCTTACCTCATTGTAGTTTTGATTTGCATTTCTCTAATAATTAGTGATGTTGAGCAGCTTTTCATGTGCGTCTTGGCCATCTCTGTGTCTTCTTTGAAGAAACGTCTCTTTAGATCTTCTGCCCATTTTTGTATTGGGTTGTTTGTTTTATTAATATTAAGCTGCATGAGCTGTTTATATATATTGGAGATGAAACCTTTGTCCATTGATTCGTTTGTGAACGTTTTCGCCCATTCTGAGGGTTGCCTTTTTCCATTCCCGTTTTTTTAACAAAGAAAGAAAGCAAGCAAAAGAAGCAGAACACTAATGTGCGTGAAATATGCCTCTTGAAACTGTCGTTTTGAAATATGGACGTCTTTTGAATTTTTTGGTCGATATATGACCCCAGGATTTGTTTTCAGGGCAGGTGTCATTTACAGGCCTGTAATGATTTGGAATATCCACTGACCATTAGCGCTGGGATTAAAGCTGCTGTTGTGTGAAACGGCCACAAGGTGGCAGCAGTTCTCCCTTACCAAATCTGGTTACTAGGGCAGCAGAGCCTCAATGGAAGTCGCGTTCTAGATTGGAATGTAGAACGGAATGTGCCAGGAGAAAGCCCCTGAAGTTTGTCTCACTACTTCTTTTTCGTGTTTTTAATTTAATTTTTTATTTTTTATTACAGCAAGTTTGAGTACAACGTTTAGCTTGTTGTAGGTGTGCAAGAGGTGGTTCTTTTACACATATACATATGTCTGTTCTTCCTGGGATCCTTTTCCCATGTACGTTATGACAGAATGTTGAGTAGTCTTCTCTTGGTACTCCGTAGGTCTTTGGTGATTCTATACGTCTACTGTGTTTGTATATGTCTGTTAACCCCAATATCGTAATGAATTCAATCCTCACACCTTTCCTTTGGTGAACCATAAGTTTGTTTAATGAATCTGTGATTGCCCTTCTCCGTGGAAATATCTGCCCTGGTATCAATTTATAGGTAACACCTATAAGTGATATGATATGATATGTGTCTTTCACTTTCTGACTTACTCCAAGTCACGTGATTACCTCGAGACTCATCTACGGTGCTGCAAATGGCATTGTGTCCTTGTTTTCCTTGGCGAATATTCTGTCTTAGCGAGGTCCATTTTCTGCAGTGTGATTCCCCGAGGGCTGAGGATTAGCTGACCTGGGCAGCCTGGCCCTGCCGGCAAGCCCTCCCCAGGTGTGCCTGGGTTGAGGTCAATATAAACAGCACTCCAGGCAGCAATAGCCCCTGCAGCTGTGCCTGACTGCATATTCTCTGCCCCGTCAGCAGTCTCGGGGCTGTGCTGGTGGGAGGGTGTGAGGGTCCACGGCTTTGTGGGGGGCCCGGTGTGAGTGGGGCTCTGCTGGACATTCGGGAGGAGTTGCCAGGCTGCCACCTGTAAAGAAGAGGATGTGTCACCCATAACTTCCACTGGAATATCTCTCCGGGCTGAGGTGAGGAAGGAAAAAAAGGAGTGGGGGCCGGGACAGGAGGGCTATCTCAGGCAGGGCAATGGAAAGCTTCCAGAAGAGCGCCCGTGGCCAGGACCATCCTGGCTGACCTGCAGGCACCAAGTTGGCCTGCGTGCTGTCGCTGGTGTGGCTCCACGGCCCTTCCTCTAGGCTTTCAAGCCCTTGTACATATTCAGGTGTTTCACCTGGGAAGGGTGGGAAGAGTTCAGCAGAAGCTGGCCTGGGGCTCAGCTCACGTTTACTCACAGAGGCCTCGGCACGGTCCCCCAGCTTTGCAATAAGGACGCTCCTTGCGTGGGCGGGCGGGGCTGCTGGCTGTATGGGAGATGATTCCCCACCTCTGACCAATTTCAGAATTGTTTACCACTGGAGCAAGTGCCTTGGTAGTGTTTTCCTCTGTATAAATGTTAGGTTCAGTTTTTTTTTCTTTTTTGGTTCAAGTTAGATTATATTCCTCTTTTATGTATTTATGGATATAAGCATGGAAATAATTCATTCTTATAAATACATCAGTGTGAATGGAAGAACTTTTTTTCTGTTTTATATTTACATTTTATTTTTAAAAATTTTGAAATTTAATTTAATTTATTTTTTTATACAGTAGGTTATTATTAGTTATCTATTTTATGCATATACATGTATACAGGTCAATCCCAATCTCCCAACTCATCCCACCACCACCACCCCATGGCTTCCCCCACTTTGTGTCCATGTCCATACGTTTGTTCTCTACCTCTGTGTCTCTATTTCTGCCCTGCAAACCAGTTCATCTGTACCATTTTTCTGGGTTCCACATATAGGCATTAATATACAATATTTGTTTTTCTCTTTCTGACTTACTTCACTCTGTATGACAGTCTCTAGATCCATCAACTTCTCTACAAATGACCCAGTTTCATTCCTTTATTTGGCTGAGTAATATTCCATTTCATATATGTACCACATCTTTATCCATTCGTCTGTCTGTGGGCATTTAGGTTGCTTCCATTACCTGGCTATTGTAAATAGTGCTGCAATGAACATTGTGGTGAATGTGTCTTTGTGATTTATGGTTTTCTCTGGGTATATGCCCAGAAGTGGGATTGCTGGATCCTATGGTAATTCTCTTTTTAGTTTTTTAAAGGAACCTCCATACTGTTCTCCATCGTGACTGTATCAATTTACATTCCCACCAATAGCGGAAGAGGGTTCCTTTTGTCCACACCCTCCCCAGAATTTGTTGTTTGTAGATTATCTGATGAGGCCGATTCTCACAGGTGTGAGGTCTTACCTCATTGTAGTTTTGATTTGCATTTCTCTAATAATTAGTGATGTTGAGCAGCTTTTCATGTGCGTCTTGGCCATCTCTGTGTCTTCTTTGAAGAAACGTCTCTATAGATCTTCTGCCCATTTTTGTATTGGGTTGTTTGTTTTATTAATATTAAGCTGCATGAGCTGTTTATATATATTGGAGATGAAACCTTTGTCCATTGATTCGTTTGTGAACGTTTTCGCCCATTCTGAGGGTTGCCTTTTTCCATTCCCGTTTTTTTAACAAAGAAAGAAAGCAAGCAAAAGAAGCAGAACACTAATGTGCGTGAAATATGCCTCTTGAAACTGTCGTTTTGAAATATGGACGTCTTTTGAATTTTTTGGTCGATATATGACCCCAGGATATGTTTTCAGGGCAGGTGTCATTTACAGGCCTGTAATGATTTGGAATATCCACTGACCATTAGCGCTGGGATTACAGCTGCTGTTGTGTGAAACGGCCACAAGGTGGCAGCAGTTCTCCCTTACCAAATCTGGTTACTAGGGCAGCAGAGCCTCAATGGAAGTCGCGTTCTAGATTGGAATGTAGAACGGAATGTGCCAGGAGAAAGCCCCTCAAGTTTGTCTCACTACTTCTTGTTCGTGTTTTTAATTTAATTTTTTATTTTTTATTACAGCAAGTTTGAGTACAACGTTTAGCTTGTTGTAGGTGTGCAAGAGGTGGTTCTTTTACACATATACATATGTCTGTTCTTCCTGGGATCCTTTTCCCATGTACGTTATGACAGAATGTTGAGTAGTCTTCTCTTGGTACTCCGTAGGTCTTTGGCGATTCTATACGTCTACTGTGTTTGTATAGGTCTGTTAACCCCAATATCGTAATGCATTCAATCCTCACACCTTTCCTTTGGTGAACCATAAGTTTGTTTAATGAATCTGTGATTGCCCTTCTCCGTGGAAATATCTGCCCTGGTATCAATTTATAGGTAACACCTATAAGTGATATGATATGATATGTGTCTTTCACTTTCTGACTTACTCCAAGTCACGTGATTACCTCGAGACTCATCTACGGTGCTGCAAATGGCATTGTGTCCTTTTTTTTCCTTGGCGAATATTCTGTCTTAGCGAGGTCCATTTTCTGCAATGTGATTCCCCGAGGGCTGAGGATTAGCTGACCTGGGCAGCCTGACCCTGCCGGCAAGCCCTCCCCAGGTGTGCCTGGGTTGAGGTCAATATAAACAGCACTCCAGGCAGCAATAGCCCCTGCAGCTGTGCCTGACTGCATATTCTCTGCCCCGTCAGCAGTCTCGGGGCTGTGCTGGTGGGAGGGTGTGAGGGTCCACGGCTTTGTGGGGGGCCCGGTGTGAGTGGGGCTCTGCTGGACTTTCGGCAGGAGTTGCCAGGCTGCCACCTGTAAAGAAGAGGATGTGTCACCCATAACTTCCACTGGAATATCTCTCCGGGCTGAGGTGAGGAAGGAAAAAAAGGAGTGGGGGCCGGGACAGGAGGGGTATCTCAGGCAGGGCAATGGAAAGCTTCCAGAAGAGCGCCCGTGGCCAGGACCATCCTGGCTGACCTGCAGGCACCAAGTTGGCCTGCGTGCTGTCGCTGGTGTGGCTCCACGGCCCTTCCTCTAGGCTTTCAAGCCCTTGTACATATTCAGGTGTTTCACCTGGGAAGGGTGGGAAGAGTTCAGCAGCAGCTGGCCTGGGGCTCAGCTCACGTTTCCTCACAGAGGCCTCGGCACGGTCCCCCAGCTTTGCAATAAGGACGCTCCTTGCGTGGGCGGGCGGGGCTGCTGGCTGTATGGGAGATGATTCCCCACCTCTGACCAATTTCAGAATTGTTTACCACTGGAGCAAGTGCCTTGGTAGTGTTTTCCTCTGTATAAATGTTAGGTTCAGTTTTTTTTTTCTTTTTTGGTTCAAGTTAGATTTTATTCCTCTTTTATGTATTTATGGATATAAGCATGGAAATAATTCATTCTTATAAATACATCAGTGTGAATGGAAGAACTTTTTTTCTGTTTTATTTTTACATTTTATTTTTAAAAATTTTGAAATTTAATTTATTTTTTTATACAGTAGGTTATTATTAGTTATCTATTTTATGCATATACATGTATACAGGTCAATCCCAATCTCCCAACTCATCCCACCACCACCACCCCATGGCTTCCCCCACTTTGTGTCCATGTCCATACGTTTGTTCTCTACCTCTGTGTCTCTATTTCTGCCCTGCAAACCAGTTCATCTGTACCATTTTTCTAGGTTCCACATATAGGCATTAATATACAATATTTGTTTTTCTCTTTCTGACTTACTTCACTCTGTATGACAGTCTCTAGATCCATCAACTTCTCTACAAATGACCCAGTTTCATTCCTTTTTTTGGCTGAGTAATATTCCATTTTATATATGTACCACATCTTTATCCATTCGTCTGTCTGTGGGCATTTAGGTTGCTTCCATTGCCTGGCTATTGTAAATAGTGCTGCAATGAACATTGTGTTGAATGTGTCTTTGTGATTTATGGTTTTCTCTGGGTATATGCCCAGAAGTGGGATTGCTGGATCCTATGGTAATTATCTTTTTAGTTTTTTAAAGGAACCTCCATACTGTTCTCCATCGTGACTGTATCAATTTACATTCCCACCAATAGCGGAAGAGGGTTCCTTTTGTCCACACCCTCCCCAGAATTTGTTGTTTGTAGATTATCTGATGAGGCCGATTCTCACAGGTGTGAGGTCTTACCTCATTGTAGTTTTGATTTGCATTTCTCTAATAATTAGTGATGTTGAGCAGCTTTTCATGTGCGTCTTGGCCATCTCTGTGTCTTCTTTGAAGAAACGTCTCTTTAGATCTTCTGCCCATTTTTGTATTGGGTTGTTTGTTTTATTAATATTAAGCTGCATGAGCTGTTTATATATATTGGAGATTAAACCTTTGTCCATTGATTCGTTTGTGAACGTTTTCGCCCATTCTGAGGGTTGCCTTTTTCCATTCCCGTTTTTTTAACAAAGAAAGAAAGCAAGCAAAAGAAGCAGAACACTAATGTGCGTGAAATATGCCTCTTGAAACTGTCGTTTTGAAATATGGACGTCTTTTGAATTTTTTGGTCGATATATGACCCCAGGATATGTTTTCAGGGCAGGTGTCATTTACAGGCCTGTAATGATTTGGAATATCCACTGACCATTAGCGCTGGGATTAAAGCTGCTGTTGTGTGAAACGGCCACAAGGTGGCAGCAGTTCTCCCTTACCAAATCTGGTTACTAGGGCAGCAGAGCCTCAATGGAAGTCGCGTTCTAGATTGGAATGTAGAACGGAATGTGCCAGGAGAAAGCCCCTCAAGTTTGTCTCACTACTTCTTGTTCGTGTTTTTAATTTAATTTTTTATTTTTTATTACAGCAAGTTTGAGTACAACGTTTAGCTTGTTGTAGGTGTGCAAGAGGTGGTTCTTTTACCCATATACATATGTCTGTTCTTCCTGGGTTCCTTTTCCCATGTACGTTATGACAGAATGTTGAGTAGTCTTCTCTTGGTACTCCGTAGGTCTTTGGTGATTCTATACGTCTACTGTGTTTGTATAGGTCTGTTAACCCCAATATCGTAATGAATTCAATCCTCACACCTTTCCTTTGGTGAACCATAAGTTTGTTTAATGAATCTGTGATTGCCCTTCTCCTTGGAAATATCTGCCCTGGTATCAATTTATAGGTAACACCTATAAGTGATATGATATGATATGTGTCTTTCACTTTCTGACTTACTCCAAGTTACGTGATTACCTCGAGACTCATCTACGGTGCTGCAAATGGCATTGTGTCCTTTTTTTCCTTGGCGAATATTCTGTCTTAGCGAGGTCCATTTTCTGCAATGTGATTCCCCGAGGGCTGAGGATTAGCTGACCTGGGCAGCCTGACCCTGCCGGCAAGCCCTCCCCAGGTGTGCCTGGGTTGAGGTCAATATAAACAGCACTCCAGGCAGCAATAGCCCCTGCAGCTGTGCCTGACTCCATATTCTCTGCCCCGTCAGCAGTCTCGGGGCTGTGCTGGTGGGAGGGTGTGAGGGTCCACGGCTTTGTGGGGGGCCCGGTGTGAGTGGGGCTCTGCTGGACATTCGGGAGGAGTTGCCAGGCTGCCACCTGTAAAGAAGAGGATGTGTCACCCATAACTTCCACTGGAATATCTCTCCGGGCTGAGGTGAGGAAGGAAAAAATGGAGTGGGGGCCGGGACAGGAGGGGTATCTCAGGCAGGGCAATGGAAAGCTTCCAGAAGAGCGCCCGTGGCCAGGACCATCCTGGCTGACCTGCAGGCACCAAGTTGGCCTGCGTGCTGTCGCTGGTGTGGCTCCACGGCCCTTCCTCTAGGCTTTCAAGCCCTTGTACATATTCAGGTGTTTCACCTGGGAAGGGTGGGAAGAGTTCAGCAGCAGCTGGCCTGGGGCTCAGCTCACGTTTCCTCACAGAGGCCTCGGCACGGTCCCCCAGCTTTGCAATAAGGACGCTCCTTGCGTGGGCGGGCGGGGCTGCTGGCTGTATGGGAGATGATTCCCCACCTCTGACCAATTTCAGAATTGTTTACCACTGGAGCAAGTGCCTTGGTAGTGTTTTCCTCTGTATAAATGTTAGGTTCAGTTTTTTTTTTTCTTTTTTGGTTCAAGTTAGATTTTATTCCTCTTTTATGTATTTATGGATATAAGCATGGAAATAATTCATTCTTATAAATACATCAGTGTGAATGGAAGAACTTTTTTTCTGTTTTATTTTTACATTTTATTTTTAAAAATTTTGAAATTTAATTTAATTTATTTTTTATACAGTAGGTTATTATTAGTTATCTATTTTATGCATATACATGTATACAGATCAATCCCAATCTCCCAACTCATCCCACCACCACCACCCCATGGCTTCCCCCACTTTGTGTCCATGTCCATACGTTTGTTCTCTACCTCTGTGTCTCTATTTCTGCCCTGCAAACCAGTTCATCTGTACCATTTTTCTAGGTTCCACATATAGGCATTAATATACAATATTTGTTTTTCTCTTTCTGACTTACTTCACTCTGTATGACAGTCTCTAGATCCATCAACTTCTCTACAAATGACCCAGTTTCATTCCTTTTTTTGGCTGAGTAATATTCCATTTTATATATGTACCACATCTTTATCCATTCGTCTGTCTGTGGGCATTTAGGTTGCTTCCATTGCCTGGCTATTGTAAATAGTGCTGCAATGAACATTGTGGTGAATGTGTCTTTGTGATTTATGGTTTTCTCTGGGTATATGCCCAGAAGTGGGATTGCTGGATCCTATGGTAATTCTCGTTTTAGTTTTTTAAAGGAACCTCCATACTGTTCTCCATCGTGACTGTATCAATTTACATTCCCACCAATAGCGGAAGAGGGTTCCTTTTGTCCACACCCTCCCCAGAATTTGTTGTTTGTAGATTATCTGATGAGGCCGATTCTCACAGGTGTGAGGTCTTACCTCATTGTAGTTTTGATTTGCATTTCTCTAATAATTAGTGATGTTGAGCAGCTTTTCATGTGCGTCTTGGCCATCTCTGTGTCTTCTTTGAAGAAACGTCTCTAGATCTTCTGCCCATTTTTGTATTGGGTTGTTTGTTTTATTAATATTAAGCTGCATGAGCTGTTTATATATATTGGAGATTAAACCTTTGTCCATTGATTCGTTTGTGAACGTTTTCGCCCATTCTGAGGGTTGCCTTTTTCCATTCCCGTTTTTTTAACAAAGAAAGAAAGCAAGCAAAAGAAGCAGAACACTAATGTGCGTGAAATATGCCTCTTGAAACTGTCGTTTTGAAATATGGACGTCTTTTGAATTTTTTGGTCGATATATGACCCCAGGATATGTTTTCAGGGCAGGTGTCATTTACAGGCCTGTAATGATTTGGAATATCCACTGACCATTAGCGCTGGGATTACAGCTGCTGTTGTGTGAAACGGCCACAAGGTGGCAGCAGTTCTCCCTTACCAAATCTGGTTACTAGGGCAGCAGAGCCTCAATGGAAGTCGCGTTCTAGATTGGAATGTAGATCGGAATGTGCCAGGAGAAAGCCCCTCAAGTTTGTCTCACTACTTCTTGTTCGTGTTTTTAATTTAATTTTTTATTTTTTATTACAGCAAGTTTGAGTACAACGTTTAGCTTGTTGTAGGTGTGCAAGAGGTGGTTCTTTTACCCATATACATATGTCTGTTCTTCCTGGGTTCCTTTTCCCATGTACGTTATGACAGAATGTTGAGTAGTCTTCTCTTGGTACTCCGTAGGTCTTTGGTGATTCTATACGTCTACTGTGTTTGTATAGGTCTGTTAACCCCAATATCGTAATGAATTCAATCCTCACACCTTTCCTTTGGTGAACCATAAGTTTGTTTAATGAATCTGTGATTGCCCTTCTCCTTGGAAATATCTGCCCTGGTATCAATTTATAGGTAACACCTATAAGTGATATGATATGATATGTGTCTTTCACTTTCTGACTTACTCCAAGTTACGTGATTACCTCGAGACTCATCTACGGTGCTGCAAATGGCATTGTGTCCTTTTTTTCCTTGGCGAATATTCTGTCTTAGCGAGGTCCATTTTCTGCAATGTGATTCCCCGAGGGCTGAGGATTAGCTGACCTGGGCAGCCTGACCCTGCCGGCAAGCCCTCCCCAGGTGTGCCTGGGTTGAGGTCAATATAAACAGCACTCCAGGCAGCAATAGCCCCTGCAGCTGTGCCTGACTCCATATTCTCTGCCCCGTCAGCAGTCTCGGGGCTGTGCTGGTGGGAGGGTTTGAGGGTCCACGGCTTTGTGGGGGGCCCGGTGTGAGTGGGGCTCTGCTGGACATTCGGGAGGAGTTGCCAGGCTGCCATCTGTAAAGAAGAGGATGTGTCACCCATAACTTCCACTGGAATATCTCTCCGGGCTGAGGTGAGGAAGGAAAAAAAGGAGTGGGGGCCGGGACAGGAGGGGTATCTCAGGCAGGGCAATGGAAAGCTTCCAGAAGAGCGCCCGTGGCCAGGACCATCCTGGCTGACCTGCAGGCACCAAGTTGGCCTGCGTGCTGTCGCTGGTGTGGCTCCACGGCCCTTCCTCTAGGCTTTCAAGCCCTTGTACATATTCAGGTGTTTCACCTGGGAAGGGTGGGAAGAGTTCAGCAGCAGCTGGCCTGGGGCTCAGCTCACGTTTCCTCACAGAGGCCTCGGCACGGTCCCCCAGCTTTGCAATAAGGACGCTCCTTGCGTGGGCGGGCGGGGCTGCTGGCTCTATGGGAGATGATTCCCCACCTCTGACCAATTTCAGAATTGTTTACCACTGGAGCAAGTGCCTTGGTAGTGTTTTCCTCTGTATAAATGTTAGGTTCAGTTTTTTTTTTCTTTTTTGGTTCAAGTTAGATTTTATTCCTCTTTTATGTATTTATGGATATAAGCATGGAAATAATTCATTCTTATAAATACATCAGTGTGAATGGAAGAACTTTTTTTCTGTTTTATTTTTACATTTTATTTTTAAAAATTTTGAAATTTAATTTAATTTATTTTTTATACAGTAGGTTATTATTAGTTATCTATTTTATGCATATACATGTATACAGATCAATCCCAATCTCCCAACTCATCCCACCACCACCACCCCATGGCTTCCCCCACTTTGTGTCCATGTCCATACGTTTGTTCTCTACCTCTGTGTCTCTATTTCTGCCCTGCAAACCAGTTCATCTGTACCATTTTTCTAGGTTCCACATATAGGCATTAATATACAATATTTGTTTTTCTCTTTCTGACTTACTTCACTCTGTATGACAGTCTCTAGATCCATCAACTTCTCTACAAATGACCCAGTTTCATTCCTTTTTTTGGCTGAGTAATATTCCATTTTATATATGTACCACATCTTTATCCATTCGTCTGTCTGTGGGCATTTAGGTTGCTTCCATTACCTGGCTATTGTAAATAGTGCTGCAATGAACATTGTGGTGAATGTGTCTTTGTGATTTATGGTTTTCTCTGGGTATATGCCCAGAAGTGGGATTGCTGGATCCTATGGTAATTCTCTTTTTAGTTTTCTAAAGGAACCTCCATACTGTTCTCCATAGTGACTGTATCAATTTACATTCCCACCAATAGCGGAAGAGGGTTCCTTTTGTCCACACCCTCCCCAGAATTTGTTGTTTGTAGATTATCTGATGAGGCCGATTCTCACAGGTGTGAGGTCTTACCTCATTGTAGTTTTGATTTGCATTTCTCTAATAATTAGTGATGTTGAGCAGCTTTTCATGTGCGTCTTGGCCATCTCTTTGTCTTCTTTGAAGAAACGTCTCTAGATCTTCTGCCCATTTTTGTATTGGGTTGTTTGTTTTATTAATATTAAGCTGCATGAGCTGTTTATATATATTGGAGATTAAACCTTTGTCCATTGATTCGTTTGTGAACGTTTTCGCCCATTCTGAGGGTTGCCTTTTTCCATTCCCGTTTTTTTAACAAAGAAAGAAAGCAAGCAAAAGAAGCAGAACACTAATGTGCGTGAAATATGCCTCTTGAAACTGTCGTTTTGAAATATGGACGTCTTTTGAATTTTTTGGTCGATATATGACCCCAGGATTTGTTTTCAGGGCAGGTGTCATTTACAGGCCTGTAATGATTTAGAATATCCACTGACCATTAGCGCTGGGATTAAATCTGCTGTTGTGTGAAACGGCCACAAGGTGGCAGCAGTTCTCCCTTACCAAACCTGGTTACTAGGGCAGCAGAGCCTCAATGGAAGTCGCGTTCTAGATTGGAATGTAGAACGGAATGTGCCAGGAGAAAGCCCCTCAAGTTTGTCTCACTACTTCTTGTTCGTGTTTTTAATTTAATTTTTTATTTTTTATTACAGCAAGTTTGAGTACAACGTTTAGCTTGTTGTAGGTGTGCAAGAGGTGGTTCTTTTACACATATACATATGTCTGTTCTTCCTGGGATCCTTTTCCCATGTACGTTATGACAGAATGTTGAGTAGTCTTCTCTTGGTACTCCTTAGGTCTTTGGCGTTTCTATACGTCTACTGTGTTTGTATATGTCTGTTAACCCCAATATCGTAATGCATTCAATCCTCACACCTTTCCTTTGGTGAACCATAAGTTTGTTTAATGAATCTGTGATTGCCCTTCTCCGTGGAAATATCTGCCCTGGTATCAATTTATAGGTAACACCTATAAGTGATATGATATGATATGTGTCTTTCACTTTCTGACTTACTCCAAGTCACGTGATTACCTCGAGACTCATCTACGGTGCTGCAAATGGCATTGTGTCCTTTTTTTTCCTTGGCGAATATTCTGTCTTAGCGAGGTCCATTTTCTGCAATGTGATTCCCCGAGGGCTGAGGATTAGCTGACCTGGGCAGCCTGACCCTGCCGGCAAGCCCTCCCCAGGTGTGCCTGGGTTGAGGTCAATATAAACAGCACTCCAGGCAGCAATAGCCCCTGCAGCTGTGCCTGACTCCATATTCTCTGCCCCGTCATCAGTCTCGGGGCTGTGCTGGTGGGAGGGTGTGAGGGTCCACGGCTTTGTGGGGGGCCCGGTGTGAGTGGGGCTCTGCTGGACTTTCGGCAGGAGTTGCCAGGCTGCCACCTGTAAAGAAGAGGATGTGTCACCCATAACTTCCACTGGAATATCTCTCCGGGCTGAGGTGAGGAAGGAAAAAAAGGAGTGGGGGCCGGGACAGGAGGGGTATCTCAGGCAGGGCAATGGAAAGCTTCCAGAAGAGCGCCCGTGGCCAGGACCATCCTGGCTGACCTGCAGGCACCAAGTTGGCCTGCGTGCTGTCGCTGGTGTGGCTCCACGGCCCTTCCTCTAGGCTTTCAAGCCCTTGTACATATTCAGGTGTTTCACCTGGGAAGGGTGGGAAGAGTTCAGCAGCAGCTGGCCTGGGGCTCAGCTCACGTTTCCTCACAGAGGCCTCGGCACGGTCCCCCAGCTTTGCAATAAGGACGCTCCTTGCGTGGGCGGGCGGGGCTGCTGGCTCTATGGGAGATGATTCCCCACCTCTGACCAATTTCAGAATTGTTTACCACTGGAGCAAGTGCCTTGGTAGTGTTTTCCTCTGTATAAATGTTAGGTTCAGTTTTTTTTTTCTTTTTTGGTTCAAGTTAGATTTTATTCCTCTTTTATGTATTTATGGATATAAGCATGGAAATAATTCATTCTTATAAATACATCAGTGTGAATGGAAGAACTTTTTTTCTGTTTTATTTTTACATTTTATTTTTAAAAATTTTGAAATTTAATTTATTTTTTTATACAGTAGGTTATTATTAGTTATCTATTTTATGCATATACATGTATACAGGTCAATCCCAATCTCCCAACTCATCCCACCACCACCACCCCATGGCTTCCCCCACTTTGTGTCCATGTCCATACGTTTGTTCTCTACCTCTGTGTCTCTATTTCTGCCCTGCAAACCAGTTCATCTGTACCATTTTTCTAGGTTCCACATATAGGCATTAATATACAATATTTGTTTTTCTCTTTCTGACTTACTTCACTCTGTATGACAGTCTCTAGATCCATCAACTTCTCTACAAATGACCCAGTTTCATTCCTTTTTTTGGCTGAGTAATATTCCATTTTATATATGTACCACATCTTTATCCATTCGTCTGTCTGTGGGCATTTAGGTTGCTTCCATTACCTGGCTATTGTAAATAGTGCTGCAATGAACATTGTGGTGAATGTGTCTTTGTGATTTATGGTTTTCTCTGGGTATATGCCCAGAAGTGGGATTGCTGGATCCTATGGTAATTCTCTTTTTAGTTTTTTAAAGGAACCTCCATACTGTTCTCCATCGTGACTGTATCAATTTACCTTCCCACCAATAGCGGAAGAGTGTTCCTTTTGTCCACACCCTCCCCAGAATTTGTTGTTTGTAGATTATCTGATGAGGCCGATTCTCACAGGTGTGAGGTCTTACCTCATGGTAGTTTTGATTTGCATTTCTCTAATAATTAGTGATGTTGAGCAGCTTTTCATGTGCGTCTTGGCCATCTCTGTGTCTTCTTTGAAGAAACGTCTCTTTAGATCTTCTGCCCATTTTTGTATTGGGTTGTTTGTTTTATTAATATTAAGCTGCATGAGCTGTTTATATATATTGGAGATGAAACCTTTGTCCATTGATTCGTTTGTGAACGTTTTCATCCATTCTGAGGGTTGCCTTTTTCCATTCCCGTTTTTTTAACAAAGAAAGAAAGCAAGCAAAAGAAGCAGAACACTAATGTGCGTGAAATATGCCTCTTGAAACTGTCGTTTTGAAATATGGACGTCTTTTGAATTCTTTGGTCGATATATGACCCCAGGATTTGTTTTCAGGGCAGGTGTCATTTACAGGCCTGTAATGATTTGGAATATCCCCTGACCATTAGCGCTGGGATTAAAGCTGCTGTTGTGTGAAACGGCCACAAGGTGGCAGCAGTTCTCCCTTACCAAATCTGGTTACTAGGGCAGCAGAGCCTCAATGGAAGTCGCGTTCTAGATTGGAATGTAGAACGGAATGTGCCAGGAGAAAGCCCCTCAAGTTTGTCTCACTACTTCTTGTTCGTGTTTTTAATTTAATTTTTTATTTTTTATTACAGCAAGTTTGAGTACAACGTTTAGCTTGTTGTAGGTGTGCAAGAGGTGGTTCTTTTACACATATACATATGTCTGTTCTTCCTGGGATCCTTTTCCCATGTACGTTATGACAGAATGTTGAGTAGTCTTCTCTTGGTACTCCGTAGGTCTTTGGTGATTCTATACGTCTACTGTGTTTGTATATGTCTGTTAACCCCAATATCGTAATGAATTCAATCCTCACACCTTTCCTTTGGTGAACCATAAGTTTGTTTAATGAATCTGTGATTGCCCTTCTCCGTGGAAATATCTGCCCTGGTATCAATTTATAGGTAACACCTATAAGTGATATGATATGATATGTGTCTTTCACTTTCTGACTTACTCCAAGTCACGTGATTACCTCGAGACTCATCTACGGTGCTGCAAATGGCATTGTGTCCTTGTTTTCCTTGGCGAATATTCTGTCTTAGCGAGGTCCATTTTCTCCAGTGTGATTCCCCGAGGGCTGAGGATTAGCTGACCTGGGCAGCCTGGCCCTGCCGGCAAGCCCTCCCCAGGTGTGCCTGGGTTGAGGTCAATATAAACAGCACTCCAGGCAGCAATAGCCCCTGCAGCTGTGCCTGACTCCATATTCTCTGCCCCGTCATCAGTCTCGGGGCTGTGCTGGTGGGAGGGTGTGAGGGTCCACGGCTTTGTGGGGGGCCCGGTGTGAGTGGGGCTCTGCTGGACTTTCGGGAGGAGTTGCCAGGCTGCCACCTGTAAAGAAGAGGATGTGTCACCCATAACTTCCACTGGAATATCTCTCCGGGCTGAGGTGAGGAAGGAAAAAAAGGAGTGGGGGCCGGGACAGGAGGGGTATCTCAGGCAGGGCAATGGAAAGCTTCCAGAAGAGCGCCCGTGGCCAGGACCATCCTGGCTGACCTGCAGGCACCAAGTTGGCCTGCGTGCTGTCGCTGGTGTGGCTCCACGGCCCTTCCTCTAGGCTTTCAAGCCCTTGTACATATTCAGGTGTTTCACCTGGGAAGGGTGGGAAGAGTTCAGCAGCAGCTGGCCTGGGGCTCAGCTCACGTTTCCTCACAGAGGCCTCGGCACGGTCCCCCAGCTTTGCAATAAGGACGCTCCTTGCGTGGGCGGGCGGGGCTGCTGGCTGTATGGGAGATGATTCCCCACCTCTGACCAATTTCAGAATTGTTTACCACTGGAGCAAGTGCCTTGGTAGTGTTTTCCTCTGTATAAATGTTAGGTTCAGTTTTTTTTTTTCTTATTTGGTTCAAGTTAGATTTTATTCCTCTTCTATGTATTTATGGATATAAGCATGGAAATAATTCATTCTTATAAATACATCAGTGTGAATGGAAGAACTTTTTTTCTGTTTTATTTTTACATTTTATTTTTAAAAATTTTGAAATTTAATTTATTTTTTTATACAGTAGGTTATTATTAGTTATCTATTTTATGCATATACCTGTATACATGTCAATCCCAATCTCCCAACTCATCCCACCACCACCACCCCTTGGCTTCCCCCACTTTGTGTCCATGTCCATACGTTTGTTCTCTACCTCTGTGTCTCTATTTCTGCCCTGCAAACCAGTTCATCTGTACCATTTTTCTAGGTTCCACATATAGGCATTAATATACAATATTTGTTTTTCTCTTTCTGACTTACTTCACTCTGTATGACAGTCTCTAGATCCATCAACTTCCCTACAAATGACCCAGTTTCATTCCTTTTTTTGTCTGAGTAATATTCCATTTTATATATGTACCACATCTTTATCCATTCGTCTGTCTGTGGGCATTTAGGTTGCTTCCATTACCTGGCTATTGTAAATAGTGCTGCAATGAACATTGTGGTGAATGTGTCTTTGTGATTTATGGTTTTCTCTGGGTATATGCCCAGAAGTGGGATTGCTGGATCCTATGGTAATTCTCTTTGGAGTTTTCTAAAGGAACCTCCATACTGTTCTCCATAGTGACTGTATCAATTTACATTCCCACCAATAGCGGAAGAGGGTTCCTTTTGTCTACACCCTCCCCAGAATTTGTTCTTTGTAGATTATCTGATGAGGCCGATTCTCACAGGTGTGAGGTCTTACCTCATTGTAGTTTTGATTTGCATTTCTCTAATAATTAGTGATGTAGAGCAGCTTTTCATGTGCGTCTTGGCCATCTCTGTGTCTTCTTTGAAGAAACGTCTCTTTAGATCTTCTGCCCATTTTTGTATTGGGTTGTTTGTTTTATTAATATTAAGCTGCATGAGCTGTTTATATATATTGGAGATTAAACCTTTGTCCATTGATTCGTTTGTGAACGTTTTCGCCCATTCTGAGGGTTGCCTTTTTCCATTCCCGTTTTTTTAACAAAGAAAGAAAGCAAGCAAAAGAAGCAGAACACTAATGTGCGTGAAATATGCCTCTTGAAACTGTCGTTTTGAAATATGGACGTCTTTTGAATTCTTTGGTCGATATATGACCCCAGGTATTGTTTTCAGGGCAGGTGTCATTTACAGGCCTGTAATGATTTGGAATATCCACTGACCATTAGCGCTGGGATTAAAGCTGCTGTTGTGTGAAACGGCCACAAGGTGGCAGCAGTTCTCCCTTACCAAATCTGGTTACTAGGGCAGCAGAGCCTCAATGGAAGTCACGTTCTAGATTGTAATGTAGAACGGAATGTGCCAGGAGAAAGCCCCTCAAGTTTGTCTCACTACTTCTTGTTCGTGTTTTTAATTTAATTTTTTATTTTTTATTACAGCAAGTTTGAGTACAACGTTTAGCTTGTTGTAGGTGTGCAAGAGGTGGTTCTTTTACACATATACATATGTCTGTTCTTCCTGGGATCCTTTTCCCATGTACGTTATGACAGAATGTTGAGTAGTCTTCTCTTGGTACTCCGTAGGTCTTTGGTGATTCTATACGTCTACTGTGTTTGTATATGTCTGTTAACCCCAATATCGTAATGAATTCAATCCTCACACCTTTCCTTTGGTGAACCATATGTTTGTTTAATGAATCTGTGATTGCCCTTCTCCGTGGAAATATCTGCCCTGGTATCAATTTATAGGTAACACCTATAAGTGATATGATATGATATGTGTCTTTCACTTTCTGACTTACTCCAAGTCACGTGATTACCTCGAGACTCATCTACGGTGCTGCAAATGGCATTGTGTCCTTGTTTTCCTTGGCGAATATTCTGTCTTAGCGAGGTCCATTTTCTGCAATGTGATTCCCCGAGGGCTGAGGATTAGCTGACCTGGGCAGCCTGACCCTGCCGGCAAGCCCTCCCCAGGTGTGCCTGGGTTGAGGTCAATATAAACAGCACTCCAGGCAGCAATAGCCCCTGCAGCTGTGCCTGACTCCATATTCTCTGCCCCGTCATCAGTCTCGGGGCTGTGCTGGTGGGAGGGTGTGAGGGTCCACGGCTTTGTGGGGGGCCCGGTGTGAGTGGGGCTCTGCTGGACTTTCGGCAGGAGTTGCCAGGCTGCCACCTGTAAAGAAGAGGATGTGTCACCCATAACTTCCACTGGAATATCTCTCCGGGCTGAGGTGAGGAAGGAAAAAAAGGAGTGGGGGCCGGGACAGGAGGGGTATCTCAGGCAGGGCAATGGAAAGCTTCCAGAAGAGCGCCCGTGGCCAGGACCATCCTGGCTGACCTGCAGGCACCAAGTTGGCCTGCGTGCTGTCGCTGGTGTGGCTCCACGGCCCTTCCTCTAGGCTTTCAAGCCCTTGTACATATTCAGGTGTTTCACCTGGGAAGGGTGGGAAGAGTTCAGCAGCAGCTGGCCTGGGGCTCAGCTCACGTTTCCTCACAGAGGCCTCGGCACGGTCCCCCAGCTTTGCAATAAGGACGCTCCTTGCGTGGGCGGGCGGGGCTGCTGGCTGTATGGGAGATGATTCCCCACCTCTGACCAATTTCAGAATTGTTTACCACTGGAGCAAGTGCCTTGGTAGTGTTTTCCTCTGTATAAATGTTAGGTTCAGTTTTTTTTTCTTTTTTGGTTCAAGGTAGATTTTATTCCTCTTTTATGTATTTATGGATATAAGCATGGAAATAATTCATTCTTATAAATACATCAGTGTGAATCGAAGAACTTTTTTTCTGTTTTATTTTTACATTTTATTTTTAAAAATTTTGAAATTTAATTTAATTTATTTTTTTATACAGTAGGTTATTATTAGTTATCTATTTTATGCATATTCATGTTTACAGGTCAATCCCAATCTCCCAACTCATCCCACCACCACCACCCCATGGCTTCCCCCACTTTGTGTCCATGTCCATACGTTTGTTCTCTACCTCTGTGTCTCTATTTCTGCCCTGCAAACCAGTTCATCTGTACCATTTTTCTGGGTTCCACATATAGGCATTAATATACAATATTTGTTTTTCTCTTTCTGACTTACTTCACTCTGTATGACAGTCTCTAGATCCATCAACTTCTCTACAAATGACCCAGTTTCATTCCTTTTTTTGGCTGAGTAATATTCCATTTTATATATGTACCACATCTTTATCCATTCGTCTGTCTGTGGGCATTTAGGTTGCTTCCATTACCTGGCTATTGTAAATAGTGCTGCAATGAACATTGTGGTGAATGTGTCTTTGTGATTTATGGTTTTCTCTGGGTATATGCCCAGAAGTGGGATTGCTGGATCCTATGGTAATTCTCTTTTTAGTTTTCTAAAGGAACCTCCATACTGTTCTCCATAGTGACTGTATCAACTTACATTCCCACCAATAGCGGAAGAGGGTTCCTTTTGTCCACACCCTCCCCAGAATTTGTTGTTTGTAGATTATCTGATGAGGCCGATTCTCACAGGTGTGAGGTCTTACCTCATTGTAGTTTTGATTTGCATTTCTCTAATAATTAGTGATGTTGAGCAGCTTTTCATGTGCGTCTTGGCCATCTCTGTGTCTTCTTTGAAGAAACGTCTCTAGATCTTCTGCCCATTTTTGTATTGGGTTGTTTGTTTTATTAATATTAAGCTGCATGAGCTGTTTATATATATTGGAGTTTAAACCTTTGTCCATTGATTCGTTTGTGAACGTTTTCGCCCATTCTGAGGGTTGCCTTTTTCCATTCCCGTTTTTTTAACAAAGAAAGAAAGCAAGCAAAAGAAGCAGAACACTAATGTGCGTGAAATATGCCTCTTGAAACTGTCGTTTTGAAATATGGACGTCTTTTGAATTCTTTGGTCGATATATGACCCCAGGTATTGTTTTCAGGGCAGGTGTCATTTACAGGCCTGTAATGATTTGGAATATCCACTGACCATTAGCGCTGGGATTAAAGCTGCTGTTGTGTGAAACGGCCACAAGGTGGCAGCAGTTCTCCCTTACCAAATCTGGTTACTAGGGCAGCAGAGCCTCAATGGAAGTCGCGTTCTAGATTGGAATGTAGAACGGAATGTGCCAGGAGAAAGCCCCTCAAGTTTGTCTCACTACTTCTTGTTCGTGTTTTTAATTTAATTTTTTATTTTTTATTACAGCAAGTTTGAGTACAACGTTTAGCTTGTTGTAGGTGTGCAAGAGGTGGTTCTTTTACACATATACATATGTCTGTTCTTCCTGGGATCCTTTTCCCATGTACGTTATGACAGAATGTTGAGTAGTCTTCTCTTGGTACTCCGTAGGTCTTTGGCGATTCTATACGTCTACTGTGTTTGTATATGTCTGTTAACCCCAATATCGTAATGAATTCAATCCTCACACCTTTCCTTTGGTGAACCATAAGTTTGTTTAATGAATCTGTGATTGCCCTTCTCCGGGGAAATATCTGCCCTGGTATCAATTTATAGGTAACACTTATAAGTGATATGATATGATATGTGTCTTTCACTTTCTGACTTACTCCAAGTCACGTGATTACCTCGAGACTCATCTACGGTGCTGCAAATGGCATTGTGTCCTTGTTTTCCTTGGCGAATATTCTGTCTTAGCGAGGTCCATTTTCTGCAGTGTGATTCCCCGAGGGCTGAGGATTAGCTGACCTGGGCAGCCTGGCCCTGCCGGCAAGCCCTCCCCAGGTGTGCCTGGGTTGAGGTCAATATAAACAGCACTCCAGGCAGCAATAGCCCCTGCAGCTGTGCCTGACTCCATATTCTCTGCCCCGTCAGCAGTCTCGGGGCTGTGCTGGTGGGAGGGTGTGAGGGTCCACGGCTTTGTGGGGGGCCCGGTGTGAGTGGGGCTCTGCTGCACTTTCGGCAGGAGTTGCCAGGCTGCCACCTGTAAAGAAGAGGATGTGTCACCCATAACTTCCACTGGAATATCTCTCCGGGCTGAGGTGAGGAAGGAAAAAAAGGAGTGGGGGCCGGGACAGGAGGGGTATCTCAGGCAGGGCAATGGAAAGCTTCCAGAAGAGCGCCCGTGGCCAGGACCATCCTGGCTGACCTGCAGGCACCAAGTTGGCCTGCGTGCTGTCGCTGGTGTGGCTCCACGGCCCTTCCTCTAGGCTTTCAAGCCCTTGTACATATTCAGGTGTTTCACCTGGGAAGGGTGGGAAGAGTTCAGCAGCAGCTGGCCTGGGGCTCAGCTCACGTTTCCTCACAGAGGCCTCGGCACGGTCCCCCAGCTTTGCAATAAGGACGCTCCTTGCGTGGGCGGGCGGGGCTGCTGGCTGTATGGGAGATGATTCCCCACCTCTGACCAATTTCAGAATTGTTTACCACTGGAGCAAGTGCCTTGGTAGTGTTTTCCTCTGTATAAATGTTAGGTTCAGTTTTTTTTTCTTTTTTGGTTCAAGGTAGATTTTATTCCTCTTTTATGTATTTATGGATATAAGCATGGAAATAATTCATTCTTATAAATACATCAGTGTGAATCGAAGAACTGTTTTTCTGTTTTATTTTTACATTTTATTTTTAAAAATTTTGAAATTTAATTTAATTTATTTTTTTATACAGTAGGTTATTATTAGTTATCTATTTTATGCATATTCATGTTTACAGGTCAATCCCAATCTCCCAACTCATCCCACCACCACCACCCCATGGCTTCCCCCACTTTGTGTCCATGTCCATACGTTTGTTCTCTACCTCTGTGTCTCTATTTCTGCCCTGCAAACCAGTTCATCTGTACCATTTTTCTGGGTTCCACATATAGGCATTAATATACAATATTTGTTTTTCTCTTTCTGACTTACTTCACTCTGTATGACAGTCTCTAGATCCATCAACTTCTCTACAAATGACCCAGTTTCATTCCTGTTTTTTGGCTGAGTAATATTCCATTTTATATATGTACCACATCTTTATCCATTCGTCTGTCTGTGGGCATTTAGGTTGCTTCCATTACCTGGCTATTGTAAATAGTGCTGCAATGAACATTGTGGTGAATGTGTCTTTGTGATTTATGGTTTTCTCTGGGTATATGCCCAGAAGTGGGATTGCTGGATCCTATGGTAATTCTCTTTTTAGTTTTTTAAAGGAACCTCCATACTGTTCTCCATAGTGACTGTATCAATTTACATTCCCACCAATAGCGGAAGAGGGTTCCTTTTGTCCACACCCTCCCCAGAATTTGTTGTTTGTAGATTATCTGATGAGGCCGATTCTCACAGGTGTGAGGTCTTACCTCATTGTAGTTTTGATTTGCATTTCTCTAATAATTAGTGATGTTGAGCAGCTTTTCATGTGCGTCTTGGCCATCTCTGTGTCTTCTTTGAAGAAACGTCTCTTTAGATCTTCTGCCCATTTTTGTATTGGGTTGTTTGTTTTATTAATATTAAGCTGCATGAGCTGTTTATATATATTGGAGATTAAACCTTTGTCCATTGATTCGTTTGTGAACGTTTTCGTCCATTCTGAGGGTTGCCTTTTTCCATTCCCGTTTTTTTAACAAAGAAAGAAAGCAAGCAAAAGAAGCAGAACACTAATGTGCGTGAAATATGCCTCTTGAAACTGTCGTTTTGAAATATGGACGTCTTTTGAATTCTTTGGTCGATATATGACCCCAGGATTTGTTTTCAGGGCAGGTGTCATTTACAGGCCTGTAATGATTTGGAATATCCACTGACCATTAGCGCTGGGATTAAAGCTGCTGTTGTGTGAAACGGCCACAAGGTGGCAGCAGTTCTCCCTTACCAAATCTGGTTACTAGGGCAGCAGAGCCTCAATGGAAGTCGCGTTCTAGATTGGAATGTAGAACGGAATGTGCCAGGAGAAAGCCCCTCAAGTTTGTCTCACTACTTCTTGTTCGTGTTTTTAATTTAATTTTTTATTTTTTATTACAGCAAGTTTGAGTACAACGTTTAGCTTGTTGTAGGTGTGCAAGAGGTGGTTCTTTTACACATATACATATGTCTGTTCTTCCTGGGATCCTTTTCCCATGTACGTTATGACAGAATGTTGAGTAGTCTTCTCTTGGTACTCCGTAGGTCTTTGGCGATTCTATACGTCTACTGTGTTTGTATATGTCTGTTAACCCCAATATCGTAATGAATTCAATCCTCACACCTTTCCTTTGGTGAACCATAAGTTTGTTTAATGAATCTGTGATTGCCCTTCTCCGGGGAAATATCTGCCCTGGTATCAATTTATAGGTAACACTTATAAGTGATATGATATGATATGTGTCTTTCACTTTCTGACTTACTCCAAGTCACATGATTACCTCGAGACTCATCTACGGTGCTGCAAATGGCATTGTGTCCTTGTTTTCCTTGGCGAATATTCTGTCTTAGCGAGGTCCATTTTCTGCAGTGTGATTCCCCGAGGGCTGAGGATTAGCTGACCTGGGCAGCCTGGCCCTGCCGGCAAGCCCTCCCCAGGTGTGCCTGGGTTGAGGTCAATATAAACAGCACTCCAGGCAGCAATAGCCCCTGCAGCTGTGCCTGACTCCATATTCTCTGCCCCGTCAGCAGTCTCGGGGCTGTGCTGGTGGGAGGGTGTGAGGGTCCACGGCTTTGTGGGGGGCCCGGTGTGAGTGGGGCTCTGCTGGACTTTCGGCAGGAGTTGCCAGGCTGCCACCTGTAAAGAAGAGGATGTGTCACCCATAACTTCCACTGGAATATCTCTCCGGGCTGAGGTGAGGAAGGAAAAAAAGGAGTGGGGGCCGGGACAGGAGGGGTATCTCAGGCAGGGCAATGGAAAGCTTCCAGAAGAGCGCCCGTGGCCAGGACCATCCTGGCTGACCTGCAGGCACCAAGTTGGCCTGCGTGCTGTCGCTGGTGTGGCTCCACGGCCCTTCCTCTAGGCTTTCAAGCCCTTGTACATATTCAGGTGTTTCACCTGGGAAGGGTGGGAAGAGTTCAGCAGCAGCTGGCCTGGGGCTCAGCTCACGTTTCCTCACAGAGGCCTCGGCACGGTCCCCCAGCTTTGCAATAAGGACGCTCCTTGCGTGGGCGGGCGGGGCTGCTGGCTGTATGGGAGATGATTCCCCACCTCTGACCAATTTCAGAATTGTTTACCACTGGAGCAAGTGCCTTGGTAGTGTTTTCCTCTGTATAAATGTTAGGTTCAGTTTTTTTTTTCTTTTTTGGTTCAAGTTAGATTTTATTCCTCTTTTATGTATTTATGGATATAAGCATGGAAATAATTCATTCTTATAAATACATCAGTGTGAATGGAAGAACTTTTTTTCTGTTTTATTTTTACATTTTATTTTTAAAAATTTTGAAATTTAATTTAATTTATTTTTTTATACAGTAGGTTATTATTAGTTATCTATTTTATGCATATACATGTATACAGGTCAATCCCAATCTCCCAACTCATCCCACCACCACCACCCCATGGCTTCCCCCACTTTGTGTCCATGTCCATACGTTTGTTCTCTACCTCTGTGTCTCTATTTCTGCCCTGCAAACCAGTTCATCTGTACCATTTTTCTAGGTTCCACATATAGGCATTAATATACAATATTTGTTTTTCTCTTTCTGACTTACTTCACTCTGTATGACAGTCTCTAGATCCATCAACTTCTCTACAAATGACCCAGTTTCATTCCTTTTTTTGGCTGAGTAATATTCCATTTTATATATGTACCACATCTTTATCCATTCGTCTGTCTGTGGGCATTTAGGTTGCTTCCATTGCCTGGCTATTGTAAATAGTGCTGCAATGAACATTGTGGTGAATGTGTCTTTGTGATTTATGGTTTTCTCTGGGTATATGCCCAGAAGTGGGATTGCTGGATCCTATGGTAATTCTCTTTTTAGTTTTTTAAAGGAACCTCCATACTGTTCTCCATCGTGACTGTATCAATTTACATTCCCACCAATAGCGGAAGAGGGTTCCTTTTGTCCACACCCTCCCCAGAATTTGTTGTTTGTAGATTATCTGATGAGGCCGATTCTCACAGGTGTGAGGTCTTACCTCATTGTAGTTTTGATTTGCATTTCTCTAATAATTAGTGATGTTGAGCAGCTTTTCATGTGCGTCTTGGCCATCTCTGTGTCTTCTTTGAAGAAACGTCTCTTTAGATCTTCTGCCCATTTTTGTATTGGGTTGTTTGTTTTATTAATATTAAGCTGCATGAGCTGTTTATATATATTGGAGATTAAACCTTTGTCCATTGATTCGTTTGTGAACGTTTTCGCCCATTCTGAGGGTTGCCTTTTTCCATTCCCGTTTTTTTAACAAAGAAAGAAAGCAAGCAAAAGAAGCAGAACACTAATGTGCGTGAAATATGCCTCTTGAAACTGTCGTTTTGAAATATGGACGTCTTTTGAATTTTTTGGTCGATATATGACCCCAGGATATGTTTTCAGGGCAGGTGTCATTTACAGGCCTGTAATGATTTGGAATATCCACTGACCATTAGCGCTGGGATTACAGCTGCTGTTGTGTGAAACGGCCACAAGGTGGCAGCAGTTCTCCCTTACCAAATCTGGTTACCAGGGCAGCAGAGCCTCAATGGAAGTCGCGTTCTAGATTGGAATGTAGAACGGAATGTGCCAGGAGAAAGCCCCTCAAGTTTGTCTCACTACTTCTTGTTCGTGTTTTTAATTTAATTTTTTATTTTTTATTACAGCAAGTTTGAGTACAACGTTTAGCTTGTTGTAGGTGTGCAAGAGGTGGTTCTTTTACACATATACATATGTCTGTTCTTCCTGGGATCCTTTTCCCATGTACGTTATGACAGAATGTTGAGTAGTCTTCTCTTGGTACTCCGTAGGTCTTTGGCGATTCTATACGTCTACTGTGTTTGTATATGTCTGTTAACCCCAATATCGTAATGCATTCAATCCTCACACCTTTCCTTTGGTGAACCATAAGTTTGTTTAATGAATCTGTGATTGCCCTTCTCCGTGGAAATATCTGCCCTGGTATCAATTTATAGGTAACACCTATAAGTGATATGATATGATATGTGTCTTTCACTTTCTGACTTACTCCAAGTCACGTGATTACCTCGAGACTCATCTACGGTGCTGCAAATGGCATTGTGTCCTTGTTTTCCTTGGCGAATATTCTGTCTTAGCGAGGTCCATTTTCTGCAATGTGATTCCCCGAGGGCTGAGGATTAGCTGACCTGGGCAGCCTGGCCCTGCCGGCAAGCCCTCCCCAGGTGTGCCTGGGTTGAGGTCAATATAAACAGCACTCCAGGCAGCAATAGCCCCTGCAGCTGTGCCTGACTCCATATTCTCTGCCCCGTCAGCAGTCTCGGGGCTGTGCTGGTGGGAGGGTGTGAGGGTCCACGGCTTTGTGGGGGGCCCGGTGTGAGTGTGGCTCTGCTGGACATTCGGGAGGAGTTGCCAGGCTGCCACCTGTAAAGAAGAGGATGTGTCACCCATAACTTCCACTGGAATATCTCTCCGGGCTGAGGTGAGGAAGGAAAAAAAGGAGTGGGGGCCGGGACAGGAGGGCTATTCAGGCAGGGCAATGGAAAGCTTCCAGAAGAGCGCCCGTGGCCAGGACCATCCTGGCTGACCTGCAGGCACCAAGTTGGCCTGCGTGCTGTCGCTGGTGTGGCTCCACGGCCCTTCCTCTAGGCTTTCAAGCCCTTGTACATATTCAGGTGTTTCACCTGGGAAGGGTGGGAAGAGTTCAGCAGAAGCTGGCCTGGGGCTCAGCTCACGTTTCCTCACAGAGGCCTCGGCACGGTCCCCCAGCTTTGCAATAAGGACGCTCCTTGCGTGGGCGGGCGGGGCTGCTGGCTGTATGGGAGATGATTCCCCACCTCTGACCAATTTCAGAATTGTTTACCACTGGAGCAAGTGCCTTGGTAGTGTTTTCCTCTGTATAAATGTTAGGTTCAGTTTTTTTTTTCTTTTTTGGTTCAAGTTAGATTTTATTCCTCTTTTATGTATTTATGGATATAAGCATGGAAATAATTCATTCTTATAAATACATCAGTGTGAATGGAAGAACTTTTTTTCTGTTTTATTTTTACATTTTATTTTTAAAAATTTTGAAATTTAATTTAATTTATTTTTTTATACAGTAGGTTATTATTAGTTATCTATTTTATGCATATACATGTATACAGGTCAATCCCAATCTCCCAACTCATCCCACCACCACCACCCCATGGCTTCCCCCACTTTGTGTCCATGTCCATACGTTTGTTCTCTACCTCTGTGTCTCTATTTCTGCCCTGCAAACCAGTTCATCTGTACCATTTTTCTAGGTTCCACATATAGGCATTAATATACAATATTTGTTTTTCTCTTTCTGACTTACTTCACTCTGTATGACAGTCTCTAGATCCATCAACTTCTCTACAAATGACCCAGTTTCATTCCTTTTTTTGGCTGAGTAATATTCCATTTTATATATGTACCACATCTTTATCCATTCGTCTGTCTGTGGGCATTTAGTTTGCTTCCATTACCTGGCTATTGTAAATAGTGCTGCAATGAACATTGTGGTGAATGTGTCTTTGTGATTTATGGTTTTCTCTGGGTATATGCCCAGAAGTGGGATTGCTGGATCCTATGGTAATTCTCTTTTTAGTTTTCTAAAGGAACCTCCATACTGTTCTCCATAGTGACTGTATCAATTTACATTCCCACCAATAGCGGAAGAGGGTTCCTTTTGTCCACACCCTCCCCAGAATTTGTTGTTTGTAGATTATCTGATGAGGCCGATTCTCACAGGTGTGAGGTCTTACCTCATTGTAGTTTTGATTTGCATTTCTCTAATAATTAGTGATGTTGAGCAGCTTTTCATGTGCGTCTTGGCCATCTCTGTGTCTTCTTTGAAGAAACGTCTCTTTAGATCTTCTGCCCATTTTTGTATTGGGTTGTTTGTTTTATTAATATTAAGCTGCATGAGCTGTTTATATATATTGGAGATTAAACCTTTGTCCATTGATTCGTTTGTGAACGTTTTCGCCCATTCTGAGGGTTGCCTTTTTCCATTCCCGTTTTTTTAACAAAGAAAGAAAGCAAGCAAAAGAAGCAGAACACTAATGTGCGTGAAATATGCCTCTTGAAACTGTCGTTTTGAAATATGGACGTCTTTTGAATTCTTTGGTCGATATATGACCCCAGGATTTGTTTTCAGGGCAGGTGTCATTTACAGGCCTGTAATGATTTGGAATATCCCCTGACCATTAGCGCTGGGATTAAAGCTGCTGTTGTGTGAAACGGCCACAAGGTGGCAGCAGTTCTCCCTTACCAAATCTGGTTACTAGGGCAGCAGAGCCTCAATGGAAGTCGCGTTCTAGATTGGAATGTAGAACGGAATGTGCCAGGAGAAAGCCCCTCAAGTTTGTCTCACTACTTCTTGTTCGTGTTTTTAATTTAATTTTTTATTTTTTATTACAGCAAGTTTGAGTACAACGTTTAGCTTGTTGTAGGTGTGCAAGAGGTGGTTCTTTTACACATATACATATGTCTGTTCTTCCTGGGATCCTTTTCCCATGTACATTATGACAGAATGTTGAGTAGTCTTCTCTTGGTACTCCGTAGGTCTTTGGTGAATCTATACGTCTACTGTGTTTGTATATGTCTGTTAACCCCAATATCGTAATGAATTCAATCCTCACACCTTTCCTTTGGTGAACCATAAGTTTGTTTAATGAATCTGTGATTGCCCTTCTCCGTGGAAATATCTGCCCTGGTATCAATTTATAGGTAACACCTATAAGTGATATGATATGATATGTGTCTTTCACTTTCTGACTTACTCCAAGTCACGTGATTACCTCGAGACTCATCTATGGTGCTGCAAATGGCATTGTGTCCTTGTTTTCCTTGGCGAATATTCTGTCTTAGCGAGGTCCATTTTCTGCAGTGTGATTCCCCGAGGGCTGAGGATTAGCTGACCTGGGCAGCCTGGCCCTGCCGGCAAGCCCTACCCAGGTGTGCCTGGGTTGAGGTCAATATAAACAGCACTCCAGGCAGCAATAGCCCCTGCAGCTGTGCCTGACTCCATATTCTCTGCCCCGTCAGCAGTCTCGGGGCTGTGCTGGTGGGAGGTTGTGAGGGTCCACGGCTTTGTGGGGGGCCCGGTGTGAGTGGGGCTCTGCTGGACTTTCGGCAGGAGTTGCCAGGCTGCCACCTGTAAAGAAGAGGATGTGTCACCCATAACTTCCACTGGAATATCTCTCCGGGCTGAGGTGAGGAAGGAAAAAAAGGAGTGGGGGCCGGGACAGGAGGGGTATCTCAGGCAGGGCAATGGAAAGCTTCCAGAAGAGCGCCCGTGGCCAGGACCATCCTGGCTGACCTGCAGGCACCAAGTTGGCCTGCGTGCTGTCGCTGGTGTGGCTCCACGGCCCTTCCTCTAGGCTTTCAAGCCCTTGTACATATTCAGGTGTTTCACCTGGGAAGGGTGGGAAGAGTTCAGCAGCAGCTGGCCTGGGGCTCAGCTCACGTTTCCTCACAGAGGCCTCGGCACGGTCCCCCAGCTTTGCAATAAGGACGCTCCTTGCGTGGGCGGGCGGGGCTGCTGGCTGTATGGGAGATGATTCCCCACCTCTGACCAATTTCAGAATTGTTTACCACTGGAGCAAGTGCCTTGGTAGTGTTTTCCTCTGTATAAATGTTAGGTTCAGTTTTTTTTTCTTTTTTGGTTCAAGTTAGATTTTATTCCTCTTTTATGTATTTATGGATATAAGCATGGAAATAATTCATTCTTATAAATACATCAGTGTGAATGGAAGAACTTTTTTTCTGTTTTATTTTTACATTTTATTTTTAAAAATTTTGAAATTTAATTTAATTTATTTTTTTATACAGTAGGTTATTATTAGTTATCTATTTTATGCATAGACATGTATACAGGTCAATCCCAATCTCCCAACTCATCCCACCACCACCACCCCATGGCTTCCCCCACTTTGTGTCCATGTCCATACGTTTGTTCTCTACCTCTGTGTCTCTATTTCTGCCCTGCAAACCAGTTCATCTGTACCATTTTTCTGGGTTCCACATATAGGCATTAATATACAATATTTGTTTTTCTCTTTCTGACTTACTTCACTCTGTATGACAGTCTCTAGATCCATCAACTTCTCTACAAATGACCCAGTTTCATTCCTTTATTTGGCTGAGTAATATTCCATTTCATATATGTACCACATCTTTATCCATTCGTCTGTCTGTGGGCATTTAGTTTGCTTCCATTACCTGGCTATTGTAAATAGTGCTGCAATGAACATTGTGGTGAATGTGTCTTTGTGATTTATGGTTTTCTCTGGGTATATGCCCAGAAGTGGGATTGCTGGATCCTATGGTAATTCTCTTTTTAGTTTTCTAAAGGAACCTCCATACTGTTCTCCATAGTGACTGTATCAATTTACATTCCCACCAATAGCAGAAGAGGGTTCCTTTTGTCCACACCCTCCCCAGAATTTGTTGTTTGTAGATTATCTGATGAGGCCGATTCTCACAGGTGTGAGGTCTTACCTCATTGTAGTTTTGATTTGCATTTCTCTAATAATTAGTGATATTGAGCAGCTTTTCATGTGCGTCTTGGCCATCTCTGTGTCTTCTTTGAAGAAACGTCTCTTTAGATCTTCTGCCCATTTTTGTATTGGGTTGTTTGTTTTATTAATATTAAGCTGCATGAGCTGTTTATATATATTGGAGATTAAACCTTTGTCCATTGATTCGTTTGTGAACGTTTTTGCCCATTCTGAGGGTTGCCTTTTTCCATTCCCGTTTTTTTAACAAAGAAAGAAAGCAAGCAAAAGAAGCAGAACACTAATGTGCGTGAAATATGCCTCTTGAAACTGTCGTTTTGAAATATGGACGTCTCTTGAATTTTTTGGTCGATATATGACCCCAGGATTTGTTTTCAGGGCAGGTGTCATTTACAGGCCTGAAATGATTTGGAATATCCACTGACCATTAGCGCTGGGATTAAAGCTGCTGTTGTGTGAAACGGCCACAAGGTGGCAGCAGTTCTCCCTTACCAAATCTGGTTACTAGGGCAGCAGAGCCTCAATGGAAGTCGCGTTCTAGATTGGAATGTAGAACGGAATGTGCCAGGAGAAAGCCCCTCAAGTTTGTCTCACTACTTCTTGTTCGTGTTTTTAATTTAATTTTTTATTTTTTATTACAGCAAGTTTGAGTACAACGTTTAGCTTGTTGTAGGTGTGCAAGAGGTGGTTCTTTTACACATATACATATGTCTGTTCTTCCTGGGATCCTTTTCCCATGTACGTTATGACAGAATGTTGAGTAGTCTTCTCTTGGTACTCCGTAGGTCTTTGGTGATTCTATACGTCTACTGTGTTTGTATATGTCTGTTAACCCCAATATCGTAATGAATTCAATCCTCACACCTTTCCTTTGGTGAACCATAAGTTTGTTTAATGAATCTGTGATTGCCCTTCTCCGGGGAAATATCTGCCCTGGTATCAATTTATAGGTAACACCTATAAGTGATATGATATGATATGTGTCTTTCACTTTCTGACTTACTCCAAGTCACGTGATTACCTCGAGACTCATCTACGGTGCTGCAAATGGCATTGTGTCCTTGTTTTCCTTGGCGAATATTCTGTCTTAGCGAGGTCCATTTTCTGCAGTGTGATTCCCCGAGGGCTGAGGATTAGCTGACCTGGGCAGCCTGACCCTGCCGGCAAGCCCTCCCCAGGTGTGCCTGGGTTGAGGTCAATATAAACAGCACTCCAGGCAGCAATAGCCCCTGCAGCTGTGCCTGACTCCATATTCTCTGCCCCGTCAGCAGTCTCGGGGCTGTGCTGGTGGGAGGGTGTGAGGGTCCACGGCTTTGTGGGGCGCCCGGTGTGAGTGGGGCTCTGCTGGACATTCGGGAGGAGTTGCCAGGCTGCCACCTGTAAAGAAGAGGATGTGTCACCCATAACTTCCACTGGAATATCTCTCCGGGCTGAGGTGAGGAAGGAAAAAAAGGAGTGGGGGCCGGGACAGGAGGGCTGTCTCAGGCAGGGCAATGGAAAGCTTCCAGAAGAGCGCCCGTGGCCAGGACCATCCTGGCTGACCTGCAGGCACCAAGTTGGCCTGCGTGCTGTCGCTGGTGTGGCTCCACGGCCCTTCCTCTAGGCTTTCAAGCCCTTGTACATATTCAGGTGTTTCACCTGGGAAGGGTGGGAAGAGTTCAGCAGAAGCTGGCCTGGGGCTCAGCTCACGTTTCCTCACAGAGGCCTCGGCACGGTCCCCCAGCTTTGCAATAAGGACGCTCCTTGCGTGGGCGGGCGGGGCTGCTGGCTGTATGGGAGATGATTCCCCACCTCTGACCAATTTCAGAATTGTTTACCACTGGAGCAAGTGCCTTGGTAGTGTTTTCCTCTGTATAAATGTTAGGTTCAGTTTTTTTTTCTTTTTTGGTTCAAGGTAGATTTTATTCCTCTTTTATGTATTTATGGATATAAGCATGGAAATAATTCATTCTTATAAATACATCAGTGTGAATCGACGAACTTTTTTTCTGTTTTATTTTTACATTTTATTTTTAAAAATTTTGAAATTTAATTTAATTTATTTTTTTATACAGTAGGTTATTATTAGTTATCTATTTTATGCATATTCATGTTTACAGGTCAATCCCAATCTCCCAACTCATCCCACCACCACCACCCCATGGCTTCCCCCACTTTGTGTCCATGTCCATACGTTTGTTCTCTACCTCTGTGTCTCTATTTCTGCCCTGCAAACCAGTTCATCTGTACCATTTTTCTGGGTTCCACATATAGGCATTAATATACAATATTTGTTTTTCTCTTTCTGACTTACTTCACTCTGTATGACAGTCTCTAGATCCATCAACTTCTCTACAAATGACCCAGTTTCATTCCTTTTTTTGGCTGAGTAATATTCCATTTTATATATGTACCACATCTTTATCCATTCGTCTGTCTGTGGGCATTTAGGTTGCTTCCATTACCTGGCTATTGTAAATAGTGCTGTAATGAACATTGTGGTGAATGTGTCTTTGTGATTTATGGTTTTCTCTGGGTATATGCCCAGAAGTGGGATTGCTGGATCCTATGGTAATTCTCTTTTTAGTTTTTTAAAGGAACCTCCATACTGTTCTCCATAGTGACTGTATCAATTTACATTCCCACCAATAGCGGAAGAGTGTTCCTTTTGTCCACACCCTCCCCAGAATTTGTTGTTTGTAGATTATCTGATGAGGCCGATTCTCACAGGTGTGAGGTCTTACCTCATTGTAGTTTTGATTTGCATTTCTCTAATAATTAGTGATGTTGAGCAGCTTTTCATGTGCGTCTTGGCCATCTCTGTGTCTTCTTTGAAGAAACGTCTCTTTAGATCTTCTGCCCATTTTTGTATTGGGTTGTTTGTTTTATTAATATTAAGCTGCATGAGCTGTTTATATATATTGGAGATTAAACCTTTGTCCATTGATTCGTTTGTGAACGTTTTCGCCCATTCTGAGGGTTGCCTTTTTCCATTCCCGTTTTTTTAACAAAGAAAGAAAGCAAGCAAAAGAAGCAGAACACTAATGTGCGTGAAATATGCCTCTTGAAACTGTCGTTTTGAAATATGGACGTCTTTTGAATTCTTTGGTCGATATATGACCCCAGGATTTGTTTTCAGGGCAGGTGTCATTTACAGGCCTGTAATGATTTGGAATATCCCCTGACCATTAGCGCTGGGATTAAAGCTGCTGTTGTGTGAAACGGCCACAAGGTGGCAGCAGTTCTCCCTTACCAAATCTGGTTACTAGGGCAGCAGAGCCTCAATGGAAGTCGCGTTCTAGATTGGAATGTAGAACGGAATGTGCCAGGAGAAAGCCCCTCAAGTTTGTCTCACTACTTCTTGTTCGTGTTTTTAATTTAATTTTTTATTTTTTATTACAGCAAGTTTGAGTACAACGTTTAGCTTGTTGTAGGTGTGCAAGAGGTGGTTCGTTTACACATATACATATGTCTGTTCTTCCTGGGATCCTTTTCCCATGTACGTTATGACAGAATGTTGAGTAGTCTTCTCTTGGTACTCCGTAGGTCTTTGGCGATTCTATACGTCTACTGTGTTTGTATATGTCTGTTAACCCCAATATCGTAATGAATTCAATCCTCACACCTTTCCTTTGGTGAACCATAAGTTTGTTTAATGAATCTGTGATTGCCCTTCTCCGTGGAAATATCTGCCCTGGTATCAATTTATAGGTAACACCTATAAGTGATATGATATGATATGTGTCTTTCACTTTCTGACTTACTCCAAGTCACGTGATTTCCTCGAGACTCATCTACGGTGCTGCAAATGGCATTGTGTCCTTGTTTTCCTTGGCGAATATTCTGTCTTAGCGAGGTCCATTTTCTGCAGTGTGATTCCCCGAGGGCTGAGGATTAGCTGACCTGGGCAGCCTGGCCCTGCCGGCAAGCCCTCCCCAGGTGTGCCTGGGTTGAGGTCAATATAAACAGCACTCCAGGCAGCAATAGCCCCTGCAGCTGTGCCTGACTCCATATTCTCTGCCCCGTCAGCAGTCTCGGGGCTGTGCTGGTGGGAGGGTGTGAGGGTCCACGGCTTTGTGGGGGGCCCGGTGTGAGTGGGGCTCTGCTGCACTTTCAGCAGGAGTTGCCAGGCTGCCACCTGTAAAGAAGAGGATGTGTCACCCATAACTTCCACTGGAATATCTCTCCGGGCTTAGGTGAGGAAGGAAAAAAAGGAGTGGGGGCCGGGACAGGAGGGGTATCTCAGGCAGGGCAATGGAAAGCTTCCAGAAGAGCGCCCGTGGCCAGGACCATCCTGGCTGACCTGCAGGCACCAAGTTGGCCTGCGTGCTGTCGCTGGTGTGGCTCCACGGCCCTTCCTCTAGGCTTTCAAGCCCTTATACATATTCAGGTGTTTCACCTGGGAAGGGTGGGAAGAGTTCAGCAGCAGCTGGCCTGGGGCTCAGCTCACGTTTCCTCACAGAGGCCTCGGCACGGTCCCCCAGCTTTGCAATAAGGACGCTCCTTGCGTGGGCGGGCGGGGCTGCTGGCTGTATGGGAGATGATTCCCCACCTCTGACCAATTTCAGAATTGTTTACCACTGGAGCAAGTGCCTTGGTAGTGTTTTCCTCTGTATAAATGTTAGGTTCAGTTTTTTTTTTCTTTTTTGGTTCAAGTTAGATTTTATTCCTCTTTTATGTATTTATGGATATAAGCATGGAAATAATTCATTCTTATAAATACATCAGTGTGAATGGAAGAACTTTTTTTCTGTTTTATTTTTACATTTTATTTTTAAAAATTTTGAAATTTAATTTATTTTTTTATACAGTAGGTTATTATTAGTTATCTATTTTATGCATAGACATGTATACAGGTCAATCCCAATCTCCCAACTCATCCCACCACCACCACCCCATGGCTTCCCCCACTTTGTGTCCATGTCCATACGTTTGTTCTCTACCTCTGTGTCTCTATTTCTGCCCTGCAAACCAGTTCATCTGTACCATTTTTCTAGGTTCCACATATAGGCATTAATATACAATATTTGTTTTTCTCTTTCTGACTTACTTCACTCTGTATGACAGTCTCTAGATCCATCAACTTCTCTACAAATGACCCAGTTTCATTCCTTTTTTTGGCTGAGTAATATTCCATTTTATATATGTACCACATCTTTATCCATTCGTCTGTCTGTGGGCATTTAGGTTGCTTCCATTACCTGGCTATTGTAAATAGTGCTGCAATGAACATTGTGGTGAATGTGTCTTTGTGATTTATGGTTTTCTCTGGGTATATGCCCAGAAGTGGGATTGCTGGATCCTATGGTAATTCTCTTTTTAGTTTTTTAAAGGAACCTCCATACTGTTCTCCATAGTGACTGTATCAATTTACATTCCCACCAATAGCGGAAGAGGGTTCCTTTTGTCCACACCCTCCCCAGAATTTGTTGTTTGTAGATTATCTGATGAGGCCGATTCTCACAGGTGTGAGGTCTTACCTCATTGTAGTTTTGATTTGCATTTCTCTAATAATTAGTGATGTTGAGCAGCTTTTCATGTGCGTCTTGGCCATCTCTGTGTCTTCTTTGAAGAAACGTCTCTAGATCTTCTGCCCATTTTTGTATTGGGTTGTTTGTTTTATTAATATTAAGCTGCATGAGCTGTTTATATATATTGGAGATTAAACCTTTGTCCATTGATTCGTTTGTGAACGTTTTCGCCCATTCTGAGGGTTGCCTTTTTCCATTCCCGTTTTTTTAACAAAGAAAGAAAGCAAGCAAAAGAAGCAGAACACTAATGTGCGTGAAATATGCCTCTTGAAACTGTCGTTTTGAAATATGGACGTCTTTTGAATTTTTTGGTCGATATATGACCCCAGGATTTGTTTTCAGGGCAGGTGTCATTTACAGGCCTGTAATGATTTGGAATATCCACTGACCATTAGCGCTGGGATTAAAGCTGCTGTTGTGTGAAACGGCCACAAGGTGGCAGCAGTTCTCCCTTACCAAATCTGGTTACTAGGGCAGCAGAGCCTCAATGGAAGTCGCGTTCTAGATTGGAATGTAGAACGGAATGTGCCAGGAGAAAGCCCCTCAAGTTTGTCTCACTACTTCTTGTTCGTGTTTTTAATTTAATTTTTTATTTTTTATTACAGCAAGTTTGAGTACAACGTTTAGCTTGTTGTAGGTGTGCAAGAGGTGGTTCGTTTACACATATACATATGTCTGTTCTTCCTGGGATCCTTTTCCCATGTACGTTATGACAGAATGTTGAGTAGTCTTCTCTTGGTACTCCGTAGGTCTTTGGCGATTCTATACGTCTACTGTGTTTGTATATGTCTGTTAACCCCAATATCGTAATGAATTCAATCCTCACACCTTTCCTTTGGTGAACCATAAGTTTGTTTAATGAATCTGTGATTGCCCTTCTCCGTGGAAATATCTGCCCTGGTATCAATTTATAGGTAACACCTATAAGTGATATGATATGATATGTGTCTTTCACTTTCTGACTTACTCGAAGTCACGTGATTTCCTCGAGACTCATCTACGGTGCTGCAAATGGCATTGTGTCCTTGTTTTCCTTGGCGAATATTCTGTCTTAGCGAGGTCCATTTTCTGCAGTGTGATTCCCCGAGGGCTGAGGATTAGCTGACCTGGGCAGCCTGGCCCTGCCGGCAAGCCCTCCCCAGGTGTGCCTGGGTTGAGGTCAATATAAACAGCACTCCAGGCAGCAATAGCCCCTGCAGCTGTGCCTGACTCCATATTCTCTGCCCCGTCAGCAGTCTCGGGGCTGTGCTGGTGGGAGGGTGTGAGGGTCCACGGCTTTGTGGGGGGCCCGGTGTGAGTGGGGCTCTGCTGCACTTTCAGCAGGAGTTGCCAGGCTGCCACCTGTAAAGAAGAGGATGTGTCACCCATAACTTCCACTGGAATATCTCTCCGGGCTGAGGTGAGGAAGGAAAAAAAGGAGTGGGGGCCGGGACAGGAGGGGTATCTCAGGCAGGGCAATGGAAAGCTTCCAGAAGAGCGCCCGTGGCCAGGACCATCCTGGCTGACCTGCAGGCACCAAGTTGGCCTGCGTGCTGTCGCTGGTGTGGCTCCACGGCCCTTCCTCTAGGCTTTCAAGCCCTTATACATATTCAGGTGTTTCACCTGGGAAGGGTGGGAAGAGTTCAGCAGCAGCTGGCCTGGGGCTCAGCTCACGTTTCCTCACAGAGGCCTCGGCACGGTCCCCCAGCTTTGCAATAAGGACGCTCCTTGCGTGGGCGGGCGGGGCTGCTGGCTGTATGGGAGATGATTCCCCACCTCTGACCAATTTCAGAATTCTTTACCACTGGAGCAAGTGCCTTGGTAGTGTTTTCCTCTGTATAAATGTTAGGTTCAGTTTTTTTTTTTCTTTTTTGGTTCAAGTTAGATTTTATTCCTCTTTTATGTATTTATGGATATAAGCATGGAAATAATTCATTCTTATAAATACATCAGTGTGAATGGAAGAACTTTTTTTCTGTTTTATTTTTACATTTTATTTTAAAAATTTTGAAATTTAATTTATTTTTTTATACAGTAGGTTATTATTAGTTATCTATTTTATGCATATACATGTATACAGGTCAATCCCAATCTCCCAACTCATCCCACCACCACCACCCCATGGCTTCCCCCACTTTGTGTCCATGTCCATACGTTTGTTCTCTACCTCTGTGTCTCTATTTCTGCCCTGCAAACCAGTTCATCTGTACCATTTTTCTAGGTTCCACATATAGGCATTAATATACAATATTTGTTTTTCTCTTTCTGACTTACTTCACTCTGTATGACAGTCTCTAGATCCATCAACTTCTCTACAAATGACCCAGTTTCATTCCTTTTTTTGGCTGAGTAATATTCCATTTTATATATGTACCACATCTTTATCCATTCGTCTGTCTGTGGGCATTTAGGTTGCTTCCATTACCTGGCTATTGTAAATAGTGCTGCAATGAACATTGTGGTGAATGTGTCTTTGTGATTTATGGTTTTCTCTGGGTATATGCCCAGAAGTGGGATTGCTGGATGCTATGGTAATTCTCTTTTTAGTTTTCTAAAGGAACCTCCATACTGTTCTCCATAGAGACTGTATCAATTTACATTCCCACCAATAGCGGAAGAGGGTTCCTTTTGTCCACACCCTCCCCAGAATTTGTTGTTTGTAGATTATCTGATGAGGCCGATTCTCACAGGTGTGAGGTCTTACCTCATTGTAGTTTTGATTTGCATTTCTCTAATAATTAGTGATGTTGAGCAGCTTTTCATGTGCGTCTTGGCCATCTCTGTGTCTTCTGTGAAGAAACGTCTCTTTAGATCTTCTGCCCATTTTTGTATTGGGTTGTTTGTTTTATTAATATTAAGCTGCATGAGCTGTTTATATATATTGGAGATTAAACCTTTGTCCATTGATTCGTTTGTGAACGTTTTCGCCCATTCTGAGGGTTGCCTTTTTCCATTCCCGTTTTTTTAACAAAGAAAGAAAGCAAGCAAAAGAAGCAGAACACTAATGTGCGTGAAATATGCCTCTTGAAACTGTCGTTTTGAAATATGGACGTCTTTTGAATTCTTTGGTCGATATATGACCCCAGGATTTGTTTTCAGGGCAGGTGTCATTTACAGGCCTGTAATGATTTGGAATATCCACTGACCATTAGCGCTGGGATTAAAGCTGCTGTTGTGTGAAACGGCCACAAGGTGGCAGCAGTTCTCCCTTACCAAATCTGGTTACTAGGGCAGCAGAGCCTCAATGGAAGTCGCGTTCTAGATTGGAATGTAGAACGGAATGTGCCAGGAGAAAGCCCCTCAAGTTTGTCTCACTACTTCTTGTTCGTGTTTTTAATTTAATTTTTTATTTTTTATTACAGCAAGTTTGAGTACAACGTTTAGCTTGTTGTAGGTGTGCAAGAGGTGGTTCTTTTACACATATACATATGTCTGTTCTTCCTGGGATCCTTTTCCCATGTACGTTATGACAGAATGTTGAGTAGTCTTCTCTTGGTACTCCGTAGGTCTTTGGTGATTCTATACGTCTACTGTGTTTGTATATGTCTGTTAACCCCAATATCGTAATGAATTCAATCCTCACACCTTTCCTTTGGTGAACCATAAGTTTGTTTAATGAATCTGTGATTGCCCTTCTCCGTGGAAATATCTGCCCTGGTATCAATTTATAGGTAACACCTATAAGTGATATGATATGATATGTGTCTTTCACTTTCTGACTTACTCCAAGTCACGTGATTACCTCGAGACTCATCTACGGTGCTGCAAAAGGCATTGTGTCCTTGTTTTCCTTGGCGAATATTCTGTCTTAGCGAGGTCCATTTTCTGCAGTGTGATTCCCCGAGGGCTGAGGATTAGCTGACCTGGGAAGCCTGGCCCTGCCGGCAAGCCCTCCCCAGGTGTGCCTGGGTTGAGGTCAATATAAACAGCACTCCAGGCAGCAATAGCCCCTGCAGCTGTGCCTGACTCCATATTCTCTGCCCCGTCAGCAGTCTCGGGGCTGTGCTGGTGGGAGGGTGTGAGGGTCCACGGCTTTGTGGGGGGCCCGGTGTGAGTGGGGCTCTGCTGCACTTTCGGCAGGAGTTGCCAGGCTGCCACCTGTAAAGAAGAGGATGTGTCACCCATAACTTCCACTGGAATATCTCTCCGGGCTGAGGTGAGGAAGGAAAAAAAGGAGTGGGGGCCGGGACAGGAGGGGTATCTCAGGCAGGGCAATGGAAAGCTTCCAGAAGAGCGCCCGTGGCCAGGACCATCCTGGCTGACCTGCAGGCACCAAGTTGGCCTGCGTGCTGTCGCTGGTGTGGCTCCACGGCCCTTCCTCTAGGCTTTCAAGCCCTTGTACATATTCAGGTGTTTCACCTGGGGAGGGTGGGAAATGTTCAGCAGCAGCTGGCCTGGGGCTCAGCTCACGTTTACTCACAGAGGCCTCGGCACGGTCCCCCAGCTTTGCAATAAGGACGCTCCTTGCGTGGGCGGGCGGGGCTGCTGGCTGTATGGGAGATGATTCCCCACCTCTGACCAATTTCAGAATTGTTTACCACTGGAGCAAGTGCCTTGGTAGTGTTTTCCTCTGTATAAATGTTAGGTTCAGTTTTTTTTTCTTTTTTGGTTCAAGGTAGATTTTATTCCTCTTTTATGTATTTATGGATATAAGCATGGAAATAATTCATTCTTATAAATACATCAGTGTGAATGGAAGAACTTTTTTTCTGTTTTATTTTTACATTTTTGTTTTAAAAATTTTGAAATTTAATTTATTTTTTTATACAGTAGGTTATTATTAGTTATCTATTTTATGCATATACATGTATACAGGTCAATCCCAATCTCCCAACTCATCCCACCACCACCACCCCATGGCTTCCCCCACTTTGTGTCCATGTCCATACGTTTGTTCTCTACCTCTGTGTCTCTATTTCTGCCCTGCAAACCAGTTCATCTGTACCATTTTTCTAGGTTCCACATATAGGCATTAATATACAATATTTGTTTTTCTCTTTCTGACTTACTTCACTCTGTATGACAGTCTCTAGATCCATCAACTTCTCTACAAATGACCCAGTTTCATTCCTTTTTTTGGCTGAGTAATATTCCATTTTATATATGTACCACATCTTTATCCATTCGTCTGTCTGTGGGCATTTAGGTTGCTTCCATTACCTGGCTATTGTAAATAGTGCTGCAATGAACATTGTGGTGAATGTGTCTTTGTGATTTATGGTTTTCTCTGGGTATATGCCCAGAAGTGGGATTGCTGGATCCTATGGTAATTCTCTTTTTAGTTTTCTAAAGGAACCTCCATACTGTTCCCCATAGTGATTGTATCAATTTACATTCCCACCAATAGCGGAAGAGGGTTCCTTTTGTCCACACCCTCCCCAGAATTTGTTGTTTGTAGATTATCTGATGAGGCCGATTCTCACAGGTGTGAGGTCTTACCTCATTGTAGTTTTGATTTGCATTTCTATAATAATTAGTGATGTTGAGCAGCTTTTCATGTGCGTCTTGGCCATCTCTGTGTCTTCTTTGAAGAAACGTCTCTTTAGATCTTCTGCCCATTTTTGTATTGGGTTGTTTGTTTTATTAATATTAAGCTGCATGAGCTGTTTATATATATTGGAGATTAAACCTTTGTCCACTGATTCGTTTGTGAACGTTTTCGCCCATTCTGAGGGTTGCCTTTTTCCATTCCCGTTTTTTTAACAAAGAAAGAAAGCAAGCAAAAGAAGCAGAACACTAATGTGCGTGAAATATGCCTCTTGAAACTGTCGTTTTGAAATATGGACGTCTTTTGAATTCTTTGGTCGATATATGACCCCAGGATTTGTTTTCAGGGCAGGTGTCATTTACAGGCCTGTAATGATTTGGAATATCCACTGACCATTAGCGCTGGGATTAAAGCTGCTGTTGTGTGAAACGGCCACAAGGTGGCAGCAGTTCTCCCTTACCAAATCTGGTTACTAGGGCAGCAGAGCCTCAATGGAAGTCGCGTTCTAGATTGGAATGTAGAACGGAATGTGCCAGGAGAAAGCCCCTCAAGTTTGTCTCACTACTTCTTGTTCGTGTTTTTAATTTAATTTTTTATTTTTTATTACAGCAAGTTTGAGTACAACGTTTAGCTTGTTGTAGGTGTGCAAGAGGTGGTTCTTTTACACATATACATATGTCTGTTCTTCCTGGGATCCTTTTCCCATGTACGTTATGACAGAATGTTGAGTAGTCTTCTCTTGGTACTCCATAGGTCTTTGGTGAATCTATACGTCTACTGTGTTTGTATATGTCTGTTAACCCCAATATCGTAATGAATTCAATCCTCACACCTTTCCTTTGGTGAACCATAAGTTTGTTTAATGAATCTGTGATTGCCCTTCTCCGTGGAAATATCTGCCCTGGTATCAATTTATAGGTAACACCTATAAGTGATATGATATGATATGTGTCTTTCACTTTCTGACTTACTCCAAGTCACGTGATTACCTCGAGACTCATCTATGGTGCTGCAAATGGCATTGTGTCCTTGTTTTCCTTGGCGAATATTCTGTCTTAGCGAGGTCCATTTTCGGCAGTGTGATTCCCCGAGGGCTGAGGATTAGCTGACCTGGGCAGCCTGGCCCTGCCGGCAAGCCCTCCCCAGGTGTGCCTGGGTTGATGTCAATATAAACAGCACTCCAGGCAGCAATAGCCCCTGTAGCTGTGCCTGACTCCATATTCTCTGCCCCGTCAGCAGTCTCGGGGCTGTGCTGGTGGGAGGGTGTGAGGGTCCACGGCTTTGTGGGGGGCCCGGTGTGAGTGGGGCTCTGCTGCACTTTCGGCAGGAGTTGCCAGGCTGCCACCTGTAAAGAAGAGGATGTGTCACCCATAACTTCCACTGGAATATCTCTCCGGGCTGAGGTGAGGAAGGAAAAAAAGGAGTGGGGGCCGGGACAGGAGGGCTATCTCAGGCAGGGCAATGGAAAGCTTCCAGAAGAGCGCCCGTGGCCAGGACCATCCTGGCTGACCTGCAGGCACCAAGTTGGCCTGCGTGCTGTCGCTGGTGTGGCTCCACGGCCCTTCCTCTAGGCTTTCAAGCCCTTGTACATATTCAGGTGTTTCACCTGGGAAGGGTGGGAAGAGTTCAGCAGCAGCTGGCCTGGGGCTCAGCTCACGTTTCCTCACAGAGGCCTCGGCACGGTCCCCCAGCTTTGTAATAAGGACGCTCCTTGCGTGGGCGGGCGGGGCTGCTGGCTGTATGGGAGATGATTCCCCACCTCTGACCAATTTCAGAATTGTTTACCACTGGAGCAAGTGCCTTGGTAGTGTTTTCCTCTGTATAAATGTTAGGTTCAGTTTTTTTTTTCTTATTTGGTTCAAGTTAGATTTTATTCCTCTTCTATGTATTTATGGATATAAGCATGGAAATAATTCATTCTTATAAATACATCAGTGTGAATGGAAGAACTTTTTTTCTGTTTTATTTTTACATTTTATTTTTAAAAATTTTGAAATTTAATTTATTTTTTTATACAGTAGGTTATTATTAGTTATCTATTTTATGCATATACCTGTATACAGGTCAATCCCAATCTCCCAACTCATCCCACCACCACCACCCCATGGCTTCCCCCACTTTGTGTCCATGTCCATACGTTTGTTCTCTACCTCTGTGTCTCTATTTCTGCCCTGCAAACCAGTTCATCTGTACCATTTTTTCTAGGTTCCACATATAGGCATTAATATACAATATTTGTTTTTCTCTTTCTGACTTACTTCACTCTGTATGACAGTCTCTAGATCCATCCACTTCTCTACAAATGACCCAGTTTCATTCCTTGTTTTGGCTGAGTAATATTCCATTTCATATATGTACCACATCTTTATCCATTCGTCTGTCTGTGGGCATTTAGGTTGCTTCCATTACCTGGCTATTGTAAATAGTGCTGCAATGAACATTGTGGTGAATGTGTCTTTGTGATTTATGGTTTTCTCTGGGTATATGCCCAGAAGTGGGATTGCTGGATCCTATGGTAATTCTCTTTTTAGTTTTCTAAAGGAACCTCCATACTGTTCCCCATAGTGACTGTATCAATTTACATTCCCACCAATAGCGGAAGAGGGTTCCTTTTGTCCACACCCTCCCCAGAATTTGTTGTTTGTAGATTATCTGATGAAGCCGATTCTCACAGGTGTGAGGTCTTACCTCATTGTAGTTTTGATTTGCATTTCTCTAATAATTAGTGATGTTGAGCAGCTTTTCATGTGCGTCTTGGCCATCTCTGTGTCTTCTTTGAAGATACGTCTCTTTAGATCTTCTGCCCATTTTTGTATTGGGTTGTTTGTTTTATTAATATTAAGCTGCATGAGCTGTTTATATATATTGGAGATTAAACCTTTGTCCATTGATTCGTCTGTGAACGTTTTTGCCCATTCTGAGGGTTGCCTTTTTCCATTCCCGTTTTTTTAACAAAGAAAGAAAGCAAGCAAAAGAAACAGAACACTAATGTGCGTGAAATATGCCTCTTGAAACTGTCGTTTTGAAATATGGACGTCTTTTGAATTTTTTGGTCGATATATGACCCCAGGATTTGTTTTCAGGGCAGGTGTCATTTACAGGCCTGTAATGATTTGGAATATCCACTGACCATTAGCGCTGGGATTAAAGCTGCTGTTGTGTGAAACGGCCACAAGGTGGCAGCAGTTCTCCCTTACCAAATCTGGTTACTAGGGCAGCAGAGCCTCAATGGAAGTCGCGTTCTAGATTGGAATGTAGAACGGAATGTGCCAGGAGAAAGCCCCTCAAGTTTGTCTCACTACTTCTTGTTCGTGTTTTTAATTTAATTTTTTATTTTTTATTACAGCAAGTTTGAGTACAACGTTTAGCTTGTTGTAGGTGTGCAAGAGGTGGTTCTTTTACACATATACATATGTCTGTTCTTCCTGGGATCCTTTTCCCATGTACGTTATGACAGAATGTTGAGTAGTCTTCTCTTGGTACTCCGTAGGTCTTTGGTGAATCTATACGTCTACTGTGTTTGTATATGTCTGTTAACCCCAATATCGTAATGAATTCAATCCTCACACCTTTCCTTTGGTGAACCATAAGTTTGTTTAATGAATCTGTGATTGCCCTTCTCCGTGGAAATATCTGCCCTGGTATCAATTTATAGGTAACACCTATAAGTGATATGATATGATATGTGTCTTTCACTTTCTGACTTACTCCAAGTCACGTGATTACCTCGAGACTCATCTATGGTGCTGCAAATGGCATTGTGTCCTTGTTTTCCTTGGCGAATATTCTGTCTTAGCGAGGTCCATTTTCTGCAGTGTGATTCCCCGAGGGCTGAGGATTAGCTGACCTGGGCAGCCTGGCCCTGCCGGCAAGCCCTCCCCAGGTGTGCCTGGGTTGAGGTCAATATAAACAGCACTCCAGGCAGCAATAGCCCCTGCAGCTGTGCCTGACTCCATATTCTCTGCCCCGTCAGCAGTCTCGGGGCTGTGCTGGTGGGACGGTGTGAGGGTCCACTGCTTTGTGGGGGGCCCGGTGTGAGTGGGGCTCTGCTGCACTTTCGGCAGGAGTTGCCAGGCTGCCACCTGTAAAGAAGAGGATGTGTCACCCATAACTTCCACTGGAATATCTCTCCGGGCTGAGGTGAGGAAGGAAAAAAAGGAGTGGGGGCCGGGACAGGAGGGGTATCTCAGGCAGGGCAATGGAAAGCTTCCAGAAGAGCGCCCGTGGCCAGGACCATCCTGGCTGACCTGCAGGCACCAAGTTGGCCTGCGTGCTGTCGCTGGTGTGGCTCCACGGCCCTTCCTCTAGGCTTTCAAGCCCTTGTACATATTCAGGTGTTTCACCTGGGAAGGGTGGGAAATGTTCAGCAGCAGCTGGCCTGGGGCTCAGCTCACGTTTACTCACAGAGGCCTCGGCACGGTCCCCCAGCTTTGCAATAAGGACGCTCCTTGCGTGGGCGGGCGGGGCTGCTGGCTGTATGGGAGATGATTCCCCACCTCTGACCAATTTCAGAATTGTTTACCACTGGAGCAAGTGCCTTGGTAGTGTTTTCCTCTGTATAAATGTTAGGTTCAGTTTTTTTTTTCTTATTTGGTTCAAGTTAGATTTTATTCCTCTTCTATGTATTTATGGATATAAGCATGGAAATAATTCATTCTTATAAATACATCAGTGTGAATGGAAGAACTTTTTTTCTGTTTTATTTTTACATTTTATTTTTAAAAATTTTGAAATTTAATTTATTTTTTTATACAGTAGGTTATTATTAGTTATCTATTTTATGCATATACCTGTATACAGGTCAATCCCAATCTCCCAACTCATCCCACCACCACCACCCCATGGCTTCCCCCACTTTGTGTCCATGTCCATACGTTTGTTCTCTACCTCTGTGTCTCTATTTCTGCCCTGCAAACCAGTTCATCTGTACCATTTTTCTAGGTTCCACATATAGGCATTAATATACAATATTTGTTTTTCTCTTTCTGACTTACTTCACTCTGTATGACAGTCTCTAGATCCATCAACTTCTCTACAAATGACCCAGTTTCATTCCTTTTTTTGGCTGAGTAATATTCCATTTTATATATGTACCACATCTTTATCCATTCGTCTGTCTGTGGTCATTTAGGTTGCTTCCATTACCTGGCTATTGTAAATAGTGCTGCAATGAACATTGTGGTGAATGTGTCTTTGTGATTTATGGTTTTCTCTGGGTATATGCCCAGAAGTGGGATTGCTGGATCCTATGGTAATTCTCTTTTTAGTTTTCTAAAGGAACCTCCATACTGTTCCCCATAGTGATTGTATCAATTTACATTCCCACCAATAGCGGAAGAGGGTTCCTTTTGTCCACACCCTCCCCAGAATTTGTTGTTTGTAGATTATCTGATGATGCCGATTCTCACAGGTGGGAGGTCTTACCTCATTGTAGTTTTGATTTGCATTTCTCTAATAATTAGTGATGTTGAGCAGCTTTTCATGTGCGTCTTGGCCATCTCTGTGTCTTCTTTGAAGAAACGTCTCTTTAGATCTTCTGCCCATTTTTGTATTGGGTTGTTTGTTTTATTAATATTAAGCTGCATGAGCTGTTTATATATATTGGAGATTAAACCTTTGTCCATTGATTCGTTTGTGAACGTTTTCGCCCATTCTGAGGGTTGCCTTTTTCCATTCCCGTTTTTTTAACAAAGAAAGAAAGCAAGCAAAAGAAGCAGAACACTAATGTGCGTGAAATATGCCTCTTGAAAATGTCGTTTTGAAATATGGACGTCTTTTGAATTCTTTGGTCGATATATGACCCCAGGATTTGTTTTCAGGGCAGGTGTCATTTACAGGCCTGTAATGATTTGGAATATCCCCTGACCATTAGCGCTGGGATTAAAGCTGCTGTTGTGTGTAACGGCCACAAGGTGGCAGCAGTTCTCCGTTACCAAATCTGGTTACTAGGGCAGCAGAGCCTCAATGGAAGTCGCGTTCTAGATTGGAATGTAGAACGGAATGTGCCAGGAGAAAGCCCCTCAAGTTTGTCTCACTACTTCTTGTTCGTGTTTTTAATTTAATTTTTTATTTTTTATTACAGCAAGTTTGAGTACAACGTTTAGCTTGTTGTAGGTGTGCAAGAGGTGGTTCTTTTACACATATACATATGTCTGTTCTTCCTGGGATCCTTTTCCCATGTACGTTATGACAGAATGTTGAGTAGTCTTCTCTTGGTACTCCGTAGGTCTTTGGTGAATCTATACGTCTACTGTGTTTGTATATGTCTGTTAACCCCAATATCGTAATGAATTCAATCCTCACACCTTTCCTTTGGTGAACCATAAGTTTGTTTAATGAATCTGTGATTGCCCTTCTCCGTGGAAATATCTGCCCTGGTATCAATTTATAGGTAACACCTATAAGTGATATGATATGATATGTGTCTTTCACTTTCTGACTTACTCCAAGTCACGTGATTACCTCGAGACTCATCTATGGTGCTGCAAATGGCATTGTGTCCTTGTTTTCCTTGGCGAATATTCTGTCTTAGCGAGGTCCATTTTCTGCAGTGTGATTCCCGGAGGGCTGAGGATTAGCTGACCTGGGCAGCCTGGCCCTGCCGGCAAGCCCTCCCCAGGTGTGCCTGGGTTGAGGTCAATATAAACAGCACTCGAGGCAGCAATAGCCCCTGCAGCTGTGCCTGACTCCATATTCTCTGCCCCGTCAGCAGTCTCGGGGCTGTGCTGGTGGGAGGGTGTGAGGGTCCACGGCTTTGTGGGGGGCCCGGTGTGAGTGGGGCTCTGCTGCACTTTCGGCAGGAGTTGCCAGGCTGCCACCTGTAAAGAAGAGGATGTGTCACCCATAACTTCCACTGGAATATCTCTCCGGGCTGAGGTGAGGAAGGAAAAAAAGGAGTGGGGGCCGGGACAGGAGGGGTATCTCAGGCAGGGCAATGGAAAGCTTCCAGAAGAGCGCCCGTGGCCAGGACCATCCTGGCTGACCTGCAGGCACCAAGTTGGCCTGCGTGCTGTCGCTGGTGTGGCTCCACGGCCCTTCCTCTAGGCTTTCAAGCCCTTGTACATATTCAGGTGTTTCACCTGGGAAGGGTGGGAAGAGTTCAGCAGCAGCTGGCCTGGGGCTCAGCTCACGTTTCCTCACAGAGGCCTCGGCACGGTCCCCCAGCTTTGCAATAAGGACGTTCCTTGCGTGGGCGGGCGGGTCTGCTGGCTGTATGGGAGATGATTCCCCACCTCTGACCAATTTCAGAATTGTTTACCACTGGAGCAAGTGCCTTGGTAGTGTTTTCCTCTGTATAAATGTTAGGTTCAGTTTTTTTTTTCTTATTTGGTTCAAGTTAGATTTTATTCCTCTTCTAGGTATTTATGGATATAAGCATGGAAATAATTCATTCTTATAAATACATCAGTGTGAATGGAAGAACTTTTTTTCTGTTTTATTTTTACATTTTATTTTTAAAAATTTTGAAATTTAATTTATTTTTTTATACAGTAGGTTATTATTAGTTATCTATTTTATGCATATACATGTATACAGGTCAATCCCAATCTCCCAACTCATCCCACCACCACCACCCCATGGCTTCCCCCACTTTGTGTCCATGTCCATACGTTTGTTCTCTACCTCTGTGTCTCTATTTCTGCCCTGCAAACCAGTTCATCTGTACCATTTTTCTGGGTTCCACATATAGGCATTAATATACAATATTTGTTTTTCTCTTTCTGACTTACTTCACTCTGTATGACAGTCTCTAGATCCATCAACTTCTCTACAAATGACCCAGTTTCATTCCTTTATTTGGCTGAGTAATATTCCATTTCATATATGTACCACATCTTTATCCATTCGTCTGTCTGTGGGCATTTAGGTTGCTTCCATTACCTGGCTATTGTAAATAGTGCTGCAATGAACATTGTGGTGAATGTGTCTTTGTGATTTATGGTTTTCTCTGGGTATATGCCCAGAAGTGGGATTGCTGGATCCTATGGTAATTCTCTTTTTAGTTTTTTAAAGGAACCTCCATACTGTTCTCCATAGTGACTGTATCAATTTACATTCCCACCAATAGCGGAAGAGGGTTCCTTTTGTCCACACCCTCCCCAGAATATGTTGTTTGTAGATTATCTGATGAGGCCGATTCTCACAGGTGTGAGGTCTTACCTCATTGTAGTTTTGATTTGCATTTCTCTAATAATTAGTGATGTTGAGCAGCTTTTCATGTGCGTCTTGGCCATCTCTGTGTCTTCTTTGAAGAAACGTCTCTTTAGATCTTCTGCCCATTTTTGTATTGGGTTGTTTGTTTTATTAATATTAAGCTGCATGAGCTGTTTATATATATTGGAGATTAAACCTTTGTCCATTGATTCGTTTGTGAACGTTTTTGCCCATTCTGAGGGTTGCCTTTTTCCATTCCCGTTTTTTTAACAAAGAAAGAAAGCAAGCAAAAGATGCAGAACACTAATGTGCGTGAAATATGCCTCTTGAAACTGTCGTTTTGAAATATGGACGTCTCTTGAATTTTTTGGTCGATATATGACCCCAGGATTTGTTTTCAGGGCAGGTGTCATTTACAGGCCTGTAATGATTTGGAATATCCACTGACCATTAGCGCTGGGATTAAAGCTGCTGTTGTGTGAAACGGCCACAAGGTGGCAGCAGTTCTCCCTTACCAAATCTGGTTACTAGGGCAGCAGAGCCTCAATGGAAGTCGCGTTCTAGATTGGAATGTAGAACGGAATGTGCCAGGAGAAAGCCCCTCAAGTTTGTCTCACTACTTCTTGTTCGTGTTTTTAATTTAATTTTTTATTTTTTATTACAGCAAGTTTGAGTACAACGTTTAGCTTGTTGTAGGTGTGCAAGAGGTGGTTCTTTTACACATATACATATGTCTGTTCTTCCTGGGATCCTTTTCCCATGTACGTTATGACAGAATGTTGAGTAGTCTTCTCTTGGTACTCCGTAGGTCTTTGGTGAATCTATACGTCTACTGTGTTTGTATATGTCTGTTAACCCCAATATCGTAATGAATTCAATCCTCACACCTTTCCTTTGGTGAACCATAAGTTTGTTTAATGAATCTGTGATTGCCCTTCTCCGTGGAAATATCTGCCCTGGTATCAATTTATAGGTAACACCTATAAGTGATATGATATGATATGTGTCTTTCACTTTCTGACTTACTCCAAGTCACGTGATTACCTCGAGACTCATCTATGGTGCTGCAAATGGCATTGTGTCCTTGTTTTCCTTGGCGAATATTCTGTCTTAGCGAGGTCCATTTTCTGCAGTGTGATTCCCCGAGGGCTGAGGATTAGCTGACCTGGGCAGCCTGGCCCTGCCGGCAAGCCCTCCCCAGGTGTGCCTGGGTTGAGGTCAATATAAACAGCACTCCAGGCAGCAATAGCCCCTGCAGCTGTGCCTGACTCCATATTCTCTGCCCCGTCAGCAGTCTCGGGGCTGTGCTGGTGGGACGGTGTGAGGGTCCACTGCTTTGTGGGGGGCCCGGTGTGAGTGGGGCTCTGCTGCACTTTCGGCAGGAGTTGCCAGGCTGCCACCTGTAAAGAAGAGGATGTGTCACCCATAACTTCCACTGGAATATCTCTCCGGGCTGAGGTGAGGAAGGAAAAAAAGGAGTGGGGGCCGGGACAGGAGGGGTATCTCAGGCAGGGCAATGGAAAGCTTCCAGAAGAGCGCCCGTGGCCAGGACCATCCTGGCTGACCTGCAGGCACCAAGTTGGCCTGCGTGCTGTCGCTGGTGTGGCTCCACGGCCCTTCCTCTAGGCTTTCAAGCCCTTGTACATATTCAGGTGTTTCACCTGGGAAGGATGGGAAATGTTCAGCAGCAGCTGGCCTGGGGCTCAGCTCACGTTTACTCACAGAGGCCTCGGCACGGTCCCCCAGCTTTGCAATAAGGACGCTCCTTGCGTGGGCGGGCGGGGCTGCTGGCTGTATGGGAGATGATTCCCCACCTCTGACCAATTTCAGAATTGTTTACCACTGGAGCAAGTGCCTTGGTAGTGTTTTCCTCTGTATAAATGTTAGGTTCAGTTTTTTTTTTCTTATTTGGTTCAAGTTAGATTTTATTCCTCTTCTATGTATTTATGGATATAAGCATGGAAATAATTCATTCTTATAAATACATCAGTGTGAATGGAAGAACTTTTTTTCTGTTTTATTTTTACATTTTATTTTTAAAAATTTTGAAATTTAATTTATTTTTTTATACAGTAGGTTATTATTAGTTATCTATTTTATGCATATACCTGTATACAGGTCAATCCCAATCTCCCAACTCATCCCACCACCACCACCCCATGGCTTCCCCCACTTTGTGTCCATGTCCATACGTTTGTTCTCTACCTCTGTGTCTCTATTTCTGCCCTGCAAACCAGTTCATCTGTACCATTTTTCTAGGTTCCACATATAGGCATTAATATACAATATTTGTTTTTCTCTTTCTGACTTACTTCACTCTGTATGACAGTCTCTAGATCCATCAACTTCTCTACAAATGACCCAGTTTCATTCCTTTTTTTGGCTGAGTAATATTCCATTTTATATATGTACCACATCTTTATCCATTCGTCTGTCTGTGGTCATTTAGGTTGCTTCCATTACCTGGCTATTGTAAATAGTGCTGCAATGAACATTGTGGTGAATGTGTCTTTGTGATTTATGGTTTTCTCTGGGTATATGCCCAGAAGTGGGATTGCTGGATCCTATGGTAATTCTCTTTTTAGTTTTCTAAAGGAACCTCCATACTGTTCCCCATAGTGATTGTATCAATTTACATTCCCACCAATAGCGGAAGAGGGTTCCTTTTGTCCACACCCTCCCCAGAATTTGTTGTTTGTAGATTATCTGATGATGCCGATTCTCACAGGTGGGAGGTCTTACCTCATTGTAGTTTTGATTTGCATTTCTCTAATAATTAGTGATGTTGAGCAGCTTTTCATGTGCGTCTTGGCCATCTCTGTGTCTTCTTTGAAGAAACGTCTCTTTAGATCTTCTGCCCATTTTTGTATTGGGTTGTTTGTTTTATTAATATTAAGCTGCATGAGCTGTTTATATATATTGGAGATTAAACCTTTGTCCATTGATTCGTTTGTGAACGTTTTCGCCCATTCTGAGGGTTGCCTTTTTCCATTCCCGTTTTTTTAACAAAGAAAGAAAGCAAGCAAAAGAAGCAGAACACTAATGTGCGTGAAATATGCCTCTTGAAAATGTCGTTTTGAAATATGGACGTCTTTTGAATTCTTTGGTCGATATATGACCCCAGGATTTGTTTTCAGGGCAGGTGTCATTTACAGGCCTGTAATGATTTGGAATATCCCCTGACCATTAGCGCTGGGATTAAAGCTGCTGTTGTGTGTAACGGCCACAAGGTGGCAGCAGTTCTCCGTTACCAAATCTGGTTACTAGGGCAGCAGAGCCTCAATGGAAGTCGCGTTCTAGATTGGAATGTAGAACGGAATGTGCCAGGAGAAAGCCCCTCAAGTTTGTCTCACTACTTCTTGTTCGTGTTTTTAATTTAATTTTTTATTTTTTATTACAGCAAGTTTGAGTACAACGTTTAGCTTGTTGTAGGTGTGCAAGAGGTGGTTCTTTTACACATATACATATGTCTGTTCTTCCTGGGATCCTTTTCCCATGTACGTTATGACAGAATGTTGAGTAGTCTTCTCTTGGTACTCCGTAGGTCTTTGGTGAATCTATACGTCTACTGTGTTTGTATATGTCTGTTAACCCCAATATCGTAATGAATTCAATCCTCACACCTTTCCTTTGGTGAACCATAAGTTTGTTTAATGAATCTGTGATTGCCCTTCTCCGTGGAAATATCTGCCCTGGTATCAATTTATAGGTAACACCTATAAGTGATATGATATGATATGTGTCTTTCACTTTCTGACTTACTCCAAGTCACGTGATTACCTCGAGACTCATCTATGGTGCTGCAAATGGCATTGTGTCCTTGTTTTCCTTGGCGAATATTCTGTCTTAGCGAGGTCCATTTTCTGCAGTGTGATTCCCCGAGGGCTGAGGATTAGCTGACCTGGGCAGCCTGGCCCTGCCGGCAAGCCCTCCCCAGGTGTGCCTGGGTTGAGGTCAATATAAACAGCACTCGAGGCAGCAATAGCCCCTGCAGCTGTGCCTGACTCCATATTCTCTGCCCCGTCAGCAGTCTCGGGGCTGTGCTGGTGGGAGGGTGTGAGGGTCCACGGCTTTGTGGGGGGCCCGGTGTGAGTGGGGCTCTGCTGCACTTTCGGCAGGAGTTGCCAGGCTGCCACCTGTAAAGAAGAGGATGTGTCACCCATAACTTCCACTGGAATATCTCTCCGGGCTGAGGTGAGGAAGGAAAAAAAGGAGTGGGGGCCGGGACAGGAGGGGTATCTCAGGCAGGGCAATGGAAAGCTTCCAGAAGAGCGCCCGTGGCCAGGACCATCCTGGCTGACCTGCAGGCACCAAGTTGGCCTGCGTGCTGTCGCTGGTGTGGCTCCACGGCCCTTCCTCTAGGCTTTCAAGCCCTTGTACATATTCAGGTGTTTCACCTGGGAAGGGTGGGAAGAGTTCAGCAGCAGCTGGCCTGGGGCTCAGCTCACGTTTCCTCACAGAGGCCTCGGCACGGTCCCCCAGCTTTGCAATAAGGACGTTCCTTGCGTGGGCGGGCGGGTCTGCTGGCTGTATGGGATATGATTCCCCACCTCTGACCAATTTCAGAATTGTTTACCACTGGAGCAAGTGCCTTGGTAGTGTTTTCCTCTGTATAAATGTTAGGTTCAGTTTTTTTTTTCTTATTTGGTTCAAGTTAGATTTTATTCCTCTTCTAGGTATTTATGGATATAAGCATGGAAATAATTCATTCTTATAAATACATCAGTGTGAATGGAAGAACTTTTTTTCTGTTTTATTTTTACATTTTATTTTTAAAAATTTTGAAATTTAATTTATTTTTTTATACAGTAGGTTATTATTAGTTATCTATTTTATGCATATACATGTATACAGGTCAATCCCAATCTCCCAACTCATCCCACCACCACCACCCCATGGCTTCCCCCACTTTGTGTCCATGTCCATACGTTTGTTCTCTACCTCTGTGTCTCTATTTCTGCCCTGCAAACCAGTTCATCTGTACCATTTTTCTGGGTTCCACATATAGGCATTAATATACAATATTTGTTTTTCTCTTTCTGACTTACTTCACTCTGTATGACAGTCTCTAGATCCATCAACTTCTCTACAAATGACCCAGTTTCATTCCTTTATTTGGCTGAGTAATATTCCATTTCATATATGTACCACATCTTTATCCATTCGTCTGTCTGTGGGCATTTAGGTTGCTTCCATTACCTGGCTATTGTAAATAGTGCTGCAATGAACATTGTGGTGAATGTGTCTTTGTGATTTATGGTTTTCTCTGGGTATATGCCCAGAAGTGGGATTGCTGGATCCTATGGTAATTCTCTTTTTAGTTTTTTAAAGGAACCTCCATACTGTTCTCCATAGTGACTGTATCAATTTACATTCCCACCAATAGCGGAAGAGGGTTCCTTTTGTCCACACCCTCCCCAGAATATGTTGTTTGTAGATTATCTGATGAGGCCGATTCTCACAGGTGTGAGGTCTTACCTCATTGTAGTTTTGATTTGCATTTCTCTAATAATTAGTGATGTTGAGCAGCTTTTCATGTGCGTCTTGGCCATCTCTGTGTCTTCTTTGAAGAAACGTCTCTTTAGATCTTCTGCCCATTTTTGTATTGGGTTGTTTGTTTTATTAATATTAAGCTGCATGAGCTGTTTATATATATTGGAGATTAAACCTTTGTCCATTGATTCGTTTGTGAACGTTTTTGCCCATTCTGAGGGTTGCCTTTTTCCATTCCCGTTTTTTTAACAAAGAAAGAAAGCAAGCAAAAGATGCAGAACACTAATGTGCGTGAAATATGCCTCTTGAAACTGTCGTTTTGAAATATGGACGTCTCTTGAATTTTTTGGTCGATATATGACCCCAGGATTTGTTTTCAGGGCAGGTGTCATTTACAGGCCTGTAATGATTTGGAATATCCACTGACCATTAGCGCTGGGATTAAAGCTGCTGTTGTGTGAAACGGCCACAAGGTGGCAGCAGTTCTCCCTTACCAAATCTGGTTACTAGGGCAGCAGAGCCTCAATGGAAGTCGCGTTCTAGATTGGAATGTAGAACGGAATGTGCCAGGAGAAAGCCCCTCAAGTTTGTCTCACTACTTCTTGTTCGTGTTTTTAATTTAATTTTTTATTTTTTATTACAGCAAGTTTGAGTACAACGTTTAGCTTGTTGTAGGTGTGCAAGAGGTGGTTCTTTTACACATATACATATGTCTGTTCTTCCTGGGATCCTTTTCCCATGTACGTTATGACAGAATGTTGAGTAGTCTTCTCTTGGTACTCCGTAGGTCTTTGGTGAATCTATACGTCTACTGTGTTTGTATATGTCTTTTAACCCCAATATCGTAATGAATTCAATCCTCACACCTTTCCTTTGGTGAACCATAAGTTTGTTTAATGAATCTGTGATTGCCCTTCTCCGTGGAAATATCTGCCCTGGTATCAATTTATAGGTAACACCTATAAGTGATATGATATGATATGTGTCTTTCACTTTCTGACTTACTCCAAGTCACGTGATTACCTCGAGACTCATCTACGGTGCTGCAAATAGCATTGTGTCCTTGTTTTCCTTGGCGAATATTCTGTCTTAGCGAGGTCCATTTTCTGCAGTGTGATTCCCCGAGGGCTGAGGATTAGCTGACCTGGGCAGCCTGGCCCTGCCGGCAAGCCCTCCCCAGGTGTGCCTGGGTTGAGGTCAATATAAACAGCACTCCAGGCAGCAATAGCCCCTGCAGCTGTGCCTGACTCCATATTCTCTGCCCCGTCAGCAGTCTCGGGGCTGTGCTGGTGGGAGGGTGTGAGGGTCCACGGCTTTGTGGGGGGCCCGGTGTGAGTGGGGCTCTGCTGGGCATTTGGGAGGAGTTGCCAGGCTGCCACCTGTAAAGAAGAGGATGTGTCACCCATAACTTCCACTGGAATATCTCTCCGGGCTGAGGTGAGAAAGGAAAAAAAGGAGTGGGGGCCGGGACAGGAGGGCTATCTCAGGCAGGGCAATGGAAAGCTTCCAGAAGAGCGCCCGTGGCCAGGACCATCCTGGCTGACCTGCAGGCACCAAGTTGGCCTGCGTGCTGTCGCTGGTGTGGCTCCACGGCCCTTCCTCTAGGCTTTCAAGCCCTTGTACATATTCAGGTGTTTCACCTGGGAAGGGTGGGAAGAGTTCAGCAGCAGCTGGCCTGGGGCTCAGCTCACGTTTCCTCACAGAGGCCTCGGCACGGTCCCCCAGCTTTGCAATAAGGACGCTCCTTGCGTGGGCGGGCGGGGCTGCTGGCTGTATGGGAGATGATTCCCCTCCTCTGACCAATTTCAGAATTGTTTACCACTGGAGCAAGTGCCTTGGTAGTGTTTTCCTCTGTATAAATGTTAGGTTCAGTTTTTTTTTTCTTTTTTGGTTCAAGTTAGATTTTATTCCTCTTTTATGTATTTATGGATATAAGCATGGAAATAATTCATTCTTATAAATACATCAGTGTGAATGGAAGAACTTTTTTTCTGTTTTATTTTTACATTTTATTTTTAAAAATTTTGAAATTTAATTTATTTTTTTATACAGTAGGTTATTATTAGTTATCTATTTTATGCATATACATGTATACAGGTCAATCCCAATCTCCCAACTCATCCCACCACCACCACCCCATGGCTTCCCCCACTTTGTGTCCATGTCCATACGTTTGTTCTCTACCTCTGTGTCTCTATTTCTGCCCTGCAAACCAGTTCATCTGTACCATTTTTCTAGGTTCCACATATAGGCATTAATATACAATATTTGTTTTTCTCTTTCTGACTTACTTCACTCTGTATGACAGTCTCTAGATCCATCAACTTCTCTACAAATGACCCAGTTTCATTCCTTTTTTTGGCTGAGTAATATTCCATTTTATATATGTACCACATCTTTATCCATTCATCTGTCTGTGGGCATTTAGGTTGCTTCCATTACCTGGCTATTGTAAATAGTGCTGCAATGAACATTGTGGTGAATGTGTCTTTGTGATTTATGGTTTTCTCTGGGTATATGCCCAGAAGTGGGATTGCTGGATCCTATGGTAATTCTCTTTTTAGTTTTTTAAAGGAACCTCCATACTGTTCTCCATAGTGACTGTATCAATTTACATTCCCACCAATAGCGGAAGAGGGTTCCTTTTGTCCACACCCTCCCCAGAATTTGTTGTTTGTAGATTATCTGATGAGGCCGATTCTCACAGGTGTGAGGTCTTACCTCATTGTAGTTTTGATTTGCATTTCTCTAATAATTAGTGATGTTGAGCAGCTTTTCATGTGCGTCTTGGCCATCTCTGTGTCTTCTTTGAAGAAACGTCTCTTTAGATCTTCTGCCCATTTTTGTATTGGGTTGTTTGTTTTATTAATATTAAGCTGCATGAGCTGTTTATATATATTGGAGATTAAACCTTTGTCCATTGATTCGTTTGTGAACGTTTTCGCCCATTCTGAGGGTTGCCTTTTTCCATTCCCGTTTTTTTTAACAAAGAAAGAAAGCAAGCAAAAGAAGCAGAACACTAATGTGCGTGAAATATGCCTCTTGAAACTGTCGTTTTGAAATATGGACGTCTCTTGAATTTTTTGGTCGATATATGACCCCAGGATTTGTTTTCAGGGCAGGTGTCATTTACAGGCCTGTAATGATTTGGAATATCCACTGACCATTAGCGCTGGGATTAAAGCTGCTGTTGTGTGAAACGGCCACAAGGTGGCAGCAGTTCTCCCTTACCAAATCTGGTTACTAGGGCAGCAGAGCCTCAATGGAAGTCGCGTTCTAGATTGGAATGTAGAACGGAATGTGCCAGGAGAAAGCCCCTCAAGTTTGTCTCACTACTTCTTGTTCGTGATTTTAATTTAATTTTTTATTTTTTATTACAGCAAGTTTGAGTACAACGTTTAGCTTGTTGTAGGTGTGCAAGAGGTGGTTCTTTTACACATATACATATGTCTGTTCTTCCTGGGATCCTTTTCCCATGTACGTTATGACAGAATGTTGAGTAGTCTTCTCTTGGTACTCCGTAGGTCTTTGGCGATTCTATACGTCTACTGTGTTTGTATATGTCTGTTAACCCCAATATCGTAATGAATTCAATCCTCACACCTTTCCTTTGGTGAACCATAAGTTTGTTTAATGGATCTGTGATTGCCCTTCTCCGGGGAAATATCTGCCCTGGTATCAATTTATAGGTAACACTTATAAGTGATATGATATGATATGTGTCTTTCACTTTCTGACTTACTCCAAGTCACGTGATTACCTCGAGACTCATCTACGGTGCTGCAAATGGCATTGTGTCCTTGTTTTCCTTGGCGAATATTCTGTCTTAGCGAGGTCCATTTTCTGCAGTGTGATTCCCCGAGGGCTGAGGATTAGCTGACCTGGGCAGCCTGGCCCTGCCGGCAAGCCCTCCCCAGGTGTGCCTGGGTTGAGGTCAATATAAACAGCACTCCAGGCAGCAATAGCCCCTGCAGCTGTGCCTGACTCCATATTCTCTGCCCCGTCAGCAGTCTCGGGGCTGTGCTGGTGGGAGGGTGTGAGGCTCCACGGCTTTGTGGGGGGCCCGGTGTGAGTGGGGCTCTGCTGCACTTTCGGCAGGAGTTGCCAGGCTGCCACCTGTAAAGAAGAGGATGTGTCACCCATAACTTCCACTGGAATATCTCTCCGGGCTGAGGTGAGGAAGGAAAAAAAGGAGTGGGGGCCGGGACAGGAGGGGTATCTCAGGCAGGGCAATGGAAAGCTTCCAGAAGAGCGCCCGTGGCCAGGACCATCCTGGCTGACCTGCAGGCACCAAGTTGGCCTGCATGCTGTCGCTGGTGTGGCTCCACGGCCCTTCCTCTAGGCTTTCAAGCCCTTGTACATATTCAGGTGTTTCACCTGGGAAGGGTGGGAAGAGTTCAGCAGCAGCTGGCCTGGGGCTCAGCTCACGTTTCCTCACAGAGGCCTCGGCATGGTCCCCCAGCTTTGCAATAAGGACGCTCCTTGCGTGGGTGGGCGGGGCTGCTGGCTGTATGGGAGATGATTCCCCACCTCTGACCAATTTCAGAATTGTTTACCACTGGAGCAAGTGCCTTGGTAGTGTTTTCCTCTGTATAAATGTTAGGTTCAGTTTTTTTTTTCTTTTTTGGTTCAAGTTAGATTTTATTCCTCTTTTATGTATTTATGGATATAAGCATGGAAATAATTCATTCTTATAAATACATCAGTGTGAATGGAAGAACTTTTTTTCTGTTTTATTTTTACATTTTATTTTTAAAAATTTTGAAATTTAATTTATTTTTTTATACAGTAGGTTATTATTAGTTATCTATTTTATGCATATACATGTATACAGGTCAATCCCAATCTCCCAACTCATCCCACCACCACCACCCCATGGCTTCCCCCACTTTGTGTCCATGTCCATACGTTTGTTCTCTACCTCTGTGTCTCTATTTCTGCCCTGCAAACCAGTTCATCTGTACCATTTTTCTAGGTTCCACATATAGGCATTAATATACAATATTTGTTTTTCTCTTTCTGACTTACTTCACTCTGTATGACAGTCTCTAGATCCATCAACTTCTCTACAAATGACCCAGTTTCATTCCTTTTTTTGGCTGAGTAATATTCCATTTTATATATGTACCACATCTTTATCCATTCGTCTGTCTGTGGGCATTTAGGTTGCTTCCATTACCTGGCTATTGTAAATAGTGCTGCAATGAACATTGTGGTGAATGTGTCTTTGTGATTTATGGTTTTCTCTGGGTATATGCCCAGAAGTGGGATTGCTGGATCCTATGGTAATTCTCTTTTTAGTTTTTTAAAGGAACCTCCATACTGTTCTCCATAGTGACTGTATCAATTTACATTCCCACCAATAGCGGAAGAGGGTTCCTTTTGTCCACACCCTCCCCAGAATTTGTTGTTTGTAGATTATCTGATGATGCCGATTCTCACAGGTGTGAGGTCTTACCTCATTGTAGTTTTGATTTGCATTTCTCTAATAATTAGTGATGTTGAGCAGCTTTTCATGTGCGTCTTGGCCATCTCTGTGTCTTCTTTGAAGAAACGTCTCTAGATCTTCTGCCCATTTTTGTATTGGGTTGTTTGTTTTATTAATATTAAGCTGCATGAGCTGTTTATATATATTGGAGATTAAACCTTTGTCCATTGATTCGTTTGTGAACGTTTTCGCCCATTCTGAGGGTTGCCTTTTTCCATTCCCGTTTTTTTAACAAAGAAAGAAAGCAAGCAAAAGAAGCAGAACACTAATGTGCGTGAAATATGCCTCTTGAAACTGTCGTTTTGAAATATGGACGTCTTTTGAATTTTTTGGTCGATATATGACCCCAGGATTTGTCTTCAGGGCAGGTGTCATTTACAGGCCTGTAATGATTTGGAATATCCACTGACGATTAGCGCTGGGATTAAATCTGCTGTTGTGTTAAACGGCCACAAGGTGGCAGCAGTTCTCCCTTACCAAATCTGGTTACTAGGGCAGCAGAGCCTCAATGGAAGTCGCGTTCTAGATTGGAATGTAGAACGGAATGTGCCAGGAGAAAGCCCCTCAAGTTTGTCTCACTACTTCTTGTTCGTGTTTTTAATTTAATTTTTTATTTTTTATTACAGCAAGTTTGATTACAACGTTTAGCTTGTTGTAGGTGTGCAAGAGGTGGTTCTTTTACACATATACATATGTCTGTTCTTCCTGGGATCCTTTTCCCATGTACGTTATGACAGAATGTTGAGTAGTCTTCTCTTGGTACTCCGTAGGTCTTTGGTGAATCTAGACGTCTACTGTGTTTGTATATGTCTGTTAACCCCAATATCGTAATGAATTCAATCCTCACACCTTTCCTTTGGTGAAACATAAGTTTGTTTAATGAATCTGTGATTGCCCTTCTCCGTGGAAATATCTGCCCTGGTATCAATTTATAGTTAACACCTATAAGTGATATGATATGATATGTGTCTTTCACTTTCTGACTTACTCCAAGTCACGTGATTACCTCGAGACTCATCTATGGTGCTGCAAATGGCATTGTGTCCTTGTTTTCCTTGGCGAATATTCTGTCTTAGCGAGGTCCATTTTCTGCAGTGTGATTCCCCGAGGGCTGAGGATTAGCTGACCTGGGCAGCCTGGCCCTGCCGGCAAGCCCTCCCCAGGTGTGCCTGGGTTGAGGTCAATATAAACAGCACTCCAGGCAGCAATAGCCCCTGCAGCTGTGCCTGACTCCATATTCTCTGCCCCGTCAGCAGTCTCGGGGCTGTGCTGGTGGGAGGGTGTGAGGCTCCACGGCTTTGTGGGGGGCCCGGTGTGAGTGGGGCTCTGCTGCACTTCCGGCAGGAGTTGCCAGGCTGCCACCTGTAAAGAAGAGGATGTGTCACCCATAACTTCCACTGGAATATCTCTCCGGGCTGAGGTGAGGAAGGAAAATAAGGAGTGGGGGCTGGGACAGGAGGGGTATCTCAGGCAGGGCAATGGAAAGCTTCCAGAAGAGCGCCCGTGGCCAGGACCATCCTGGCTGACCTGCAGGCACCAAGTTGGCCTGCGTGCTGTCACTGGTGTGGCTCCACGGCCCTTCCTCTAGGCTTTCAAGCCCTTGTACATATTCAGGTGTTTCACCTGGGAAGGGTGGGAAGAGTTCAGCAGCAGCTGGCCTGGGGCTCAGCTCACGTTTCCTCACAGAGGCCTCGGCGTGGTCCCCCAGCTTTGCAATAAGGACGCTCCTTGCGTGGGCGGGCGGGGCTGCTGGCTGTATGGGAGATGATTCCCCACCTCTGACCAATTTCAGAATTGTTTACCACTGGAGCAAGTGCCTTGGTAGTGTTTTCCTCTGTATAAATGTTAGGTTCAGTTTTTTTTTTCTTATTTGGTTCAAGTTAGATTTTATTCCTCTTTTATGTATTTATGGATATAAGCATGGAAATAATTCATTCTTATAAATACATCAGTGTGAATGGAAGAACTTTTTTTCTGTTTTATTTTTACATTTTATTTTTAAAAATTTTGAAATTTAATTTATTTTTTTATACAGTAGGTTATTATTTGTTATCTATTTTATGCATATACCTGTATACAGGTCAATCCCAATCTCCCAACTCATCCCACCACCACCACCCCATGGCTTCCCCCACTTTGTGTCCATGTCCATACGTTTGTTCTCTACCTCTGTGTCTCTATTTCTGCCCTGCAAACCAGTTCATCTGTACCATTTTTCTAGGTTCCACATATAGGCATTAATATACAATATTTGTTTTTCTCTTTCTGACTTACTTCACTCTGTATGACAGTCTCTAGATCCATCAACTTCTCTACAAATGACCCAGTTTCATTCCTTTTTTTGGCTGAGTAATATTCCATTTTATATATGTACCACATCTTTATCCATTCGTCTGTCTGTGGGCATTTAGGTTGCTTCCATTACCTGGCTATTGTAAATAGTGCTGCAATGAACATTGTGGTGAATGTGTCTTTGTGATTTATGGTTTTCTCTGGGTATATGCCCAGAAGTGGGATTGCTGGATCCTATGGTAATTCTCTTTTTAGTTTTCTAAAGGAACCTCCATACTGTTCTCCATAGTGACTGTATCAATTTACATTCCCACCAATAGCGGAAGAGGGTTCCTTTTGTCCACACCCTCCCCAGAATTTGTTGTTTGTAGATTATCTGATGAGGCCGATTCTCACAGGTGTGAGGTCTTACCTCATTGTAGTTTTGATTTGCATTTCTCTAATAATTAGTGATGTTGAGCAGCTTTTCATGTGCGTCTTGGCCATCTCTGTGTCTTCTTTGAAGAAACGTCTCTTTAGATCTTCTGCCCATTTTTGTATTGGGTTGTTTGTTTTATTAATATTAAGCTGCATGAGCTGTTTATATATATTGGAGATTAAACCTTTGTCCATTGATTCGTTTGTGAACGTTTTCGCCCATTCTGAGGGTTGCCTTTTTCCATTCCCGTTTTTTTAACAAAGAAAGAAAGCAAGCAAAAGAAGCAGAACACTAATGTGCGTGAAATATGCCTCTTGAAACTGTCGTTTTGAAATATGGACGTCTTTTGAATTCTTTGGTCGATATATGACCCCAGGATTTGTTTTCAGGGCAGGTGTCATTTACAGGCCTGTAATGATTTGGAATATCCACTGACCATTAGCGCTGGGATTAAAGCTGCTGTTGTGTGAAACGGCCACAAGGTGGCAGCAGTTCTCCCTTACCAAATCTGGTTACTAGGGCAGCAGAGCCTCAATGGAAGTCGCATTCTAGATTGGAATGTAGAACGGAATGTACCAGGAGAAAGCCCCTCAAGTTTTTCTCACTAATTCTTGTTCGTGTTTTTAATTTCATTTTTTATTTTTTATTACAGCAAGTTTGAGTACAACGTTTAGCTTGTTGTAGGTGTGCAAGAGGTGGTTCTTTTACACATATACATATGTCTGTTCTTCCTGGGATCCTTTTCCCATGTACGTTATGACAGAATGTTGAGTAGTCTTCTCTTGGTACTCCGTAGGTCTTTGGTGAATCTATACGTCTACTGTGTTTGTATATGTCTGTTAACCCCAATATCGTAATGAATTCAATCCTCACACCTTTCCTTTGGTGAACCATAAGTTTGTTTAATGAATCTGTGATTGCCCTTCTCCGTGGAAATATCTGCCCTGGTATCAATTTATAGGTAACACCTATAAGTGATATGATATGATATGTGATTTCACTTTCTGACTTACTCCAAGTCACGTGATTACCTCGAGACTCATCTATGGTGCTGCAAATGGCATTGTGTCCTTGTTTTCCTTGGCGAATATTCTGTCTTAGCGAGGTCCATTTTCTGCAGTGTGATTCCCCGAGGGCTGAGGATTAGCTGACCTGGGCAGCCTGGCCCTGCCGGCAAGCCCTCCCCAGGTGTGCCTGGGTTGAGGTCAATATAAACAGCACTCCAGGCAGCAATAGCCCCTGCAGCTGTGCCTGACTCCATATTCTCTGCCCCGTCAGCAGTCTCGGGGCTGTGCTGGTGGGAGGGTGTGAGGGTCCACGGCTTTGTGGGGGGCCCGGTGTGAGTGGGGCTCTGCTGCACTTTCGGCAGGAGTTGCCAGGCTGCCACCTGTAAAGAAGAGGATGTGTCACCCATAACTTCAACTGGAATATCTCTCCGGGCTGAGGTGAGGAAGGAAAAAAAGGAGTGGGGGCCGGGACAGGAGGGGTATCTCAGGCAGGGCAATGGAAAGCTTCCAGAAGAGCGCCCGTGGCCAGGACCATCCTGGCTGACCTGCAGGCACCAAGTTGGCCTGCGTGCTGTCGCTGGTGTGGCTCCACGGCCCTTCCTCTAGGCTTTCAAGCCCTTGTACATATTCAGGTGTTTCACCTGGGAAGGGTGGGAAGAGTTCAGCAGCAGCTGGCCTGGGGCTCAGCTCACGTTTACTCACAGAGGCCTCGGCACGGTCCCCCAGCTTTGCAATAAGGACGCTCCTTGCGTGGGCGGGCGGGGCTGCTGGCTGTATGGGAGATGATTCCCCACCTCTGACCAATTTCAGAATTGTTTACCACTGGAGCAAGTGCCTTGGTAGTGTTTTCCTCTGTATAAATGTTAGGTTCAGTTTTTTTTTCTTATTTGGTTCAAGTTAGATTTTATTCCTCTTCTATGTATTTATGGATATAAGCATGGAAATAATTCATTCTTATAAATACATCAGTGTGAATGGAAGAACTTTTTTTCTGTTTTATTTTTACATTTTATTTTTAAAAATTTTGAAATTTAATTTATTTTTTTATACAGTAGGTTATTATTAGTTATCTATTTTATGCATATACCTGTATACAGGTCAATCCCAATCTCCCAACTCATCCCACCACCACCACCCCATGGCTTCCCCCACTTTGTGTCCATGTCCATACGTTTGTTCTCTACCTCTGTGTCTCTATTTCTGCCCTGCAAACCAGTTCATCTGTACCATTTTTCTAGGTTCCACATATAGGCATTAATATACAATATTTGTTTTTCTCTTTCTGACTTACTTCACTCTGTATGACAGTCTCTAGATCCATCAACTTCTCTACAAATGACCCAGTTTCATTCCTTTTTTTGGCTGAGTAATATTCCATTTTATATATGTACCACATCTTTATCCATTCGTCTGTCTGTGGGCATTTAGGTTGCTTCCATTACCTGGCTATTGTAAATAGTGCTGCAATGAACATTGTGGTGAATGTGTCTTTGTGATTTATGGTTTTCTCTGGGTATATGCCCAGAAGTGGGATTGCTGGATCCTATGGTAATTCTCTTTTTAGTTTTCTAAAGGAACCTCCATACTGTTCTCCATAGTGACTGTATCAATTTACATTCCCACCAATAGCGGAAGAGGGTTCCTTTTGTCCACACCCTCCCCAGAATTTGTTGTTTGTAGATTATCTGATGAGGCCGATTCTCACAGGTGTGAGGTCTTACCTCATTGTAGTTTTGATTTGCATTTCTCTAATAATTAGTGATGTTGAGCAGCTTTTCATGTGCGTCTTGGCCATCTCTGTGTCTTCTTTGAAGAAACGTCTCTTTAGATCTTCTGCCCATTTTTGTATTGGGTTGTTTGTTTTATTAATATTAAGCTGCATGAGCTGTTTATATATATTGGAGATTAAACCTTTGTCCATTGATTCGTTTGTGAACGTTTTCGCCCATTCTGAGGGTTGCCTTTTTCCATTCCCGTTTTTTTAACAAAGAAAGAAAGCAAGCAAAAGAAGCAGAACACTAATGTGCGTGAAATATGCCTCTTGAAACTGTCGTTTTGAAATATGGACGTCTTTTGAATTCTTTGGTCGATATATGACCCCAGGATTTGTTTTCAGGGCAGGTGTCATTTACAGGCCTGTAATGATTTGGAATATCCACTGACCATTAGCGCTGGGATTAAAGCTGCTGTTGTGTGAAACGGCCACAAGGTGGCAGCAGTTCTCCCTTACCAAATCTGGTTACTAGGGCAGCAGAGCCTCAATGGAAGTCGCGTTCTAGATTGGAATGTAGAACGGAATGTGCCAGGAGAAAGCCCCTCAAGTTTGTCTCACTACTTCTTGTTCGTGTTTTTAATTTAATTTTTTATTTTTTATTACAGCAAGTTTGAGTACAACGTTTAGCTTGTTGTAGGTGTGCAAGAGGTGGTTCTTTTACACATATACATATGTCTGTTCTTCCTGGGATCCTTTTCCCATGTACGTTATGACAGAATGTTGAGTAGTCTTCTCTTGGTACTCCGTAGGTCTTTGGCGATTCTATACGTCTACTGTGTTTGTATATGTCTGTTAACCCCAATATCGTAATGAATTCAATCCTCACACCTTTCCTTTGGTGAACCATAAGTTTGTTTAATGAATCTGTGATTGCCCTTCTCCGGGGAAATATCTGCCCTGGTATCAATTTATAGGTAACACTTATAAGTGATATGATATGATATGTGTCTTTCACTTTCTGACTTACTCCAAGTCACGTGATTACCTCGAGACTCATCTACGGTGCTGCAAATGGCATTGTGTCCTTGTTTTCCTTGGCGAATATTCTGTCTTAGCGAGGTCCATTTTCTGCAGTGTGATTCCCCGAGGGCTGAGGATTAGCTGACCTGGGCAGCCTGGCCCTGCCGGCAAGCCCTCCCCAGGTGTGCCTGGGTTGAGGTCAATATAAACAGCACTCCAGGCAGCAATAGCCCCTGCAGCTGTGCCTGACTCCATATTCTCTGCCCCGTCAGCAGTCTCGGGGCTGTGCTGGTGGGAGGGTGTGAGGCTCCACGGCTTTGTGGGGGGCCCGGTGTGAGTGGGGCTCTGCTGCACTTTCGGCAGGAGTTGCCAGGCTGCCACCTGTAAAGAAGAGGATGTGTCACCCATAACTTCCACTGGAATATCTCTCCGGGCTGAGGTGAGGAAGGAAAATAAGGAGTGGGGGCTGGGACAGGAGGGGTATCTCAGGCAGGGCAATGGAAAGCTTCCAGAAGAGTGCCCGTGGCCAGGACCATCCTGGCTGACCTGCAGGCACCAAGTTGGCCTGCGTGCTGTCGCTGGTGTGGCTCCACGGCCCTTCCTCTAGGCTTTCAAGCCCTTGTACATATTCAGGTGTTTCACCTGGGAAGGGTGGGAAGAGTTCAGCAGCAGCTGGCCTGGGGCTCAGCTCACGTTTCCTCACAGAGGCCTCGGCGTGGTCCCCCAGCTTTGCAATAAGGACGCTCCTTGCGTGGGCGGGCGGGGCTGCTGGCTGTATGGGAGATGATTCCCCACCTCTGACCAATTTCAGAATTGTTTACCACTGGAGCAAGTGCCTTGGTAGTGTTTTCCTCTGTATAAATGTTAGGTTCAGTTTTTTTTTTCTTTTTTGGTTCAAGTTAGATTTTATTCCTCTTTTATGTATTTATGGATATACGCATGGAAATAATTCATTCTTATAAATACATCAGTGTGAATGGAAGAACTTTTTTTCTGTTTTATTTTTACATTTTATTTTTAAAAATTTTGAAATTTAATTTATTTTTTTATACAGTAGGTTATTATTTGTTATCTATTTTATGCATATACCTGTATACAGGTCAATCCCAATCTCCCAACTCATCCCACCACCACCACCCCATGGCTTCCCCCACTTTGTGTCCATGTCCATACGTTTGTTCTCTACCTCTGTGTCTCTATTTCTGCCCTGCAAACCAGTTCATCTGTACCATTTTTCTAGGTTCCACATATAGGCATTAATATACAATATTTGTTTTTCTCTTTCTGACTTACTTCACTCTGTATGACAGTCTCTAGATCCATCAACTTCTCTACAAATGACCCAGTTTCATTCCTTTTTTTGGCTGAGTAATATTCCATTTTATATATGTACCACATCTTTATCCATTCGTCTGTCTGTGGGCATTTAGGTTGCTTCCATTACCTGGCTATTGGAAATAGTGCTGCAATGAACATTGTGGTGAATGTGTCTTTGTGATTTATGGTTTTCTCTGGGTATATGCCCAGAAGTGGGATTGCTGGATCCTATGGTAATTCTCTTTTTAGTTTTCTAAAGGAACCTCCATACTGTTCTCCATAGTGACTGTATCAATTTACATTCCCACCAATAGCGGAAGAGGGTTCCTTTTGTCCACACCCTCCCCAGAATTTGTTGTTTGTAGATTATCTGATGAGGCCGATTCTCACAGGTGTGAGGTCTTACCTCATTGTAGTTTTGATTTGCATTTCTCTAATAATTAGTGATGTTGAGCAGCTTTTCATGTGCGTCTTGGCCATCTCTGTGTCTTCTTTGAAGAAACGTCTCTTTAGATCTTCTGCCCATTTTTGTATTGGGTTGTTTGTTTTATTAATATTAAGCTGCATGAGCTGTTTATATATATTGGAGATTAAACCTTTGTCCATTGATTCGTTTGTGAACGTTTTCGCCCATTCTGAGGGTTGCCTTTTTCCATTCCCGTTTTTTTAACAAAGAAAGAAAGCAAGCAAAAGAAGCAGAACACTAATGTGCGTGAAATATGCCTCTTGAAACTGTCGTTTTGAAATATGGACGTCTTTTGAATTCTTTGGTCGATATATGACCCCAGGATTTGTTTTCAGGGCAGGTGTCATTTACAGGCCTGTAATGATTTGGAATATCCACTGACCATTAGCGCTGGGATTAAAGCTGCTGTTGTGTGAAACGGCCACAAGGTGGCAGCAGTTCTCCCTTACCAAATCTGGTTACTAGGGCAGCAGAGCCTCAATGGAAGTCGCGTTCTAGATTGGAATGTAGAACGGAATGTGCCAGGAGAAAGCCCCTCAAGTTTGTCTCACTACTTCTTGTTCGTGTTTTTAATTTAATTTTTTATTTTTTATTACAGCAAGTTTGAGTACAACGTTTAGCTTGTTGTAGGTGTGCAAGAGGTGGTTCTTTTACACATATACATATGTCTGTTCTTCCTGGGATCCTTTTCCCATGTACGTTATGACAGAATGTTGAGTAGTCTTCTCTTGGTACTCCGTAGGTCTTTGGTGAATCTATACGTCTACTGTGTTTGTATATGTCTGTTAACCCCAATATCGTAATGAATTCAATCCTCACACCTTTCCTTTGGTGAACCATAAGTTTGTTTAATGAATCTGTGATTGCCCTTCTCCGTGGAAATATCTGCCCTGGTATCAATTTATAGGTAACACCTATAAGTGATATGATATGATATGTGATTTCACTTTCTGACTTACTCCAAGTCACGTGATTACCTCGAGACTCATCTATGGTGCTGCAAATGGCATTGTGTCCTTGTTTTCCTTGGCGAATATTCTGTCTTAGCGAGGTCCATTTTCTGCAGTGTGATTCCCCGAGGGCTGAGGATTAGCTGACCTGGGCAGCCTGGCCCTGCCGGCAAGCCCTCCCCAGGTGTGCCTGGGTTGAGGTCAATATAAACAGCACTCCAGGCAGCAATAGCCCCTGCAGCTGTGCCTGACTCCATATTCTCTGCCCCGTCAGCAGTCTCGGGGCTGTGCTGGTGGGAGGGTGTGAGGGTCCACGGCTTTGTGGGGGGCCCGGTGTGAGTGGGGCTCTGCTGCACTTTCGGCAGGAGTTGCCAGGCTGCCACCTGTAAAGAAGAGGATGTGTCACCCATAACTTCCACTGGAATATCTCTCCGGGCTGAGGTGAGGAAGGAAAAAAAGGAGTGGGGGCCGGGACAGGAGGGGTATCTCAGGCAGGGCAATGGAAAGCTTCCAGAAGAGCGCCCGTGGCCAGGACCATCCTGGCTGACCTGCAGGCACCAAGTTGGCCTGCGTGCTGTCGCTGGTGTGGCTCCACGGCCCTTCCTCTAGGCTTTCAAGCCCTTGTACATATTCAGGTGTTTCACCTGGGAAGGGTGGGAAGAGTTCAGCAGCAGCTGGCCTGGGGCTCAGCTCACGTTTACTCACAGAGGCCTCGGCACGGTCCCCCAGCTTTGCAATAAGGACGCTCCTTGCGTGGGCGGGCTGGGCTGCTGGCTGTATGGGAGATGATTCCCCACCTCTGACCAATTTCAGAATTGTTTACCACTGGAGCAAGTGCCTTGGTAGTGTTTTCCTCTGTATAAATGTTAGGTTCAGTTTTTTTTTTCTTATTTGGTTCAAGTTAGATTTTATTCCTCTTCTATGTATTTATGGATATAAGCATGGAAATAATTCATTCTTATAAATACATCAGTGTGAATGGAAGAACTTTTTTTCTGTTTTATTTTTACATTTTATTTTTAAAAATTTTGAAATTTAATTTATTTTTTTATACAGTAGGTTATTATTAGTTATCTATTTTATGCATATACCTGTATACAGGTCAATCCCAATCTCCCAACTCATCCCACCACCACCACCCCATGGCTTCCCCCACTTTGTGTCCATGTCCATACGTTTGTTCTCTACCTCTGTGTCTCTATTTCTGCCCTGCAAACCAGTTCATCTGTACCATTTTTCTAGGTACCACATATAGGCATTAATATACAATATTTGTTTTTCTCTTTCTGACTTACTTCACTCTGTATGACAGTCTCTAGATCCATCAACTTCTCTACAAATGACCCAGTTTCATTCCTTTTTTTGGCTGAGTAATATTCCATTTTATATATGTACCACATCTTTATCCATTCGTCTGTCTGTGGGCATTTAGGTTGCTTCCATTACCTGGCTATTGTAAATAGTGCTGCAATGAACATTGTGGTGAATGTGTCTTTGTGATTTATGGTTTTCTCTGGGTATATGCCCAGAAGTGGGATTGCTGGATCCTATGGTAATTCTCTTTTTAGTTTTCTAAAGGAACCTCCATACTGTTCCCCATAGTGACTGTATCAATTTACATTCCCACCAATAGCGGAAGAGGGTTCCTTTTGTCCACACCCTCCCCAGAATTTGTTGTTTGTAGATTATCTGATGAGGCCGATTCTCACAGGTGTGAGGTCTTACCTCATTGTAGTTTTGATTTGCATTTCTCTAATAATTAGTGATGTTGAGCAGCTTTTCATGTGCGTCTTGGCCATCTCTGTGTCTTCTTTGAAGAAACGTCTCTTTAGATCTTCTGCCCATTTTTGTATTGGGTTGTTTGTTTTATTAATATTAAGCTGCATGAGCTGTTTATATATATTGGAGATTAAACCTTTGTCCATTGATTCGTTTGTGAACGTTTTCGCCCATTCTGAGGGTTGCCTTTTTCCATTCCCGTTTTTTTAACAAAGAAAGAAAGCAAGCAAAAGAAGCAGAACACTAATGTGCGTGAAATATGCCTCTTGAAACTGTCGTTTTGAAATATGGACGTCTTTTGAATTCTTTGGTCGATATATGACCCCAGGATTTGTTTTCAGGGCAGGTGTCATTTACAGGCCTGTAATGATTTGGAATATCCACTGACCATTAGCGCTGGGATTAAAGCTGCTGTTGTGTGAAACGGCCACAAGGTGGCAGCAGTTCTCCCTTACCAAATCTGGTTACTAGGGCAGCAGAGCCTCAATGGAAGTCCGTTCTAGATTGGAATGTAGAACGGAATGTGCCAGGAGAAAGCCCCTCAAGTTTGTCTCACTACTTCTTGTTCGTGTTTTTAATTTAATTTTTTATTTTTTATTACAGCAAGTTTGAGTACAACGTTTAGCTTGTTGTAGGTGTGCAAGAGGTGGTTCTTTTACACATATACATATGTCTGTTCTTCCTGGGATCCTTTTCCCATGTACGTTATGACAGAATGTTGAGTAGTCTTCTCTTGGTACTCCGTAGGTCTTTGGCGATTCTATACGTCTACTGTGTTTGTATATGTCTGTTAACCCCAATATCGTAATGAATTCAATCCTCACACCTTTCCTTTGGTGAACCATAAGTTTGTTTAATGAATCTGTGATTGCCCTTCTCCGGGGAAATATCTGCCCTGGTATCAATTTATAGGTAACACTTATAAGTGATATGATATGATATGTGTCTTTCACTTTCTGACTTACTCCAAGTCACGTGATTACCTCGAGACTCATCTACGGTGCTGCAAATGGCATTGTGTCCTTGTTTTCCTTGGCGAATATTCTGTCTTAGCGAGGTCCATTTTCTGCAGTGTGATTCCCCGAGGGCTGAGGATTAGCTGACCTGGGCAGCCTGGCCCTGCCGGCAAGCCCTCCCCAGGTGTGCCTGGGTTGAGGTCAATATAAACAGCACTCCAGGCAGCAATAGCCCCTGCAGCTGTGCCTGACTCCATATTCTCTGCCCCGTCAGCAGTCTCGGGGCTGTGCTGGTGGGAGGGTGTGAGGCTCCACGGCTTTGTGGGGGGCCCGGTGTGAGTGGGGCTCTGCTGCACTTTCGGCAGGAGTTGCCAGGCTGCCACCTGTAAAGAAGAGGATGTGTCACCCATAACTTCCACTGGAATATCTCTCCGGGCTGAGGTGAGGAAGGAAAATAAGGAGTGGGGGCTGGGACAGGAGGGGTATCTCAGGCAGGGCAATGGAAAGCTTCCAGAAGAGCGCCCGTGGCCAGGACCATCCTGGCTGACCTGCAGGCACCAAGTTGGCCTGCGTGCTGTCGCTGGTGTGGCTCCACGGCCCTTCCTCTAGGCTTTCAAGCCCTTGTACATATTCAGGTGTTTCACCTGGGAAGGGTGGGAAGAGTTCAGCAGCAGCTGGCCTGGGGCTCAGCTCACGTTTACTCACAGAGGCCTCGGCACGGTCCCCCAGCTTTGCAATAAGGACGCTCCTTGCGTGGGCGGGCGGGGCTGCTGGCTGTATGGGAGATGATTCCCCACCTCTGACCAATTTCAGAATTGTTTACCACTGGAGCAAGTGCCTTGGTAGTGTTTTCCTCTGTATAAATGTTAGGTTCAGTTTTTTTTTTCTTATTTGGTTCAAGTTAGATTTTATTCCTCTTCTATGTATTTATGGATATAAGCATGGAAATAATTCATTCTTATAAATACATCAGTGTGAATGGAAGAACTTTTTTTCTGTTTTATTTTTACATTTTATTTTTAAAAATTTTGAAATTTAATTTATTTTTTTATACAGTAGGTTATTATTAGTTATCTATTTTATGCATATACCTGTATAGAGGTCAATCCCAATCTCCCAACTCATCCCACCACCACCACCCCATGGCTTCCCCCACTTTGTGTCCATGTCCATACGTTTGTTCTCTACCTCTGTGTCTCTATTTCTGCCCTGCAAACCAGTTCATCTGTACCATTTTTCTAGGTTCCACATATAGGCATTAATATACAATATTTGTTTTTCTCTTTCTGACTTACTTCACTCTGTATGACAGTCTCTAGATCCATCAACTTCTCTACAAATGACCCAGTTTCATTCCTTTTTTTGGCTGAGTAATATTCCATTTTATATATGTACCACATCTTTATCCATTCGTCTGTCTGTGGGCATTTAGGTTGCTTCCATTACCTGGCTATTGTAAATAGTGCTGCAATGAACATTGTGGTGAATGTGTCTTTGTGATTTATGGTTTTCTCTGGGTATATGCCCAGAAGTGGGATTGCTGGATCCTATGGTAATTCTCTTTTTAGTTTTCTAAAGGAACCTCCATACTGTTCCCCATAGTGACTGTATCAATTTACATTCCCACCAATAGCGGAAGAGGGTTCCTTTTGTCCACACCCTCCCCAGAATTTGTTGTTTGTAGATTATCTGATGAGGCCGATTCTCACAGGTGTGAGGTCTTACCTCATTGTAGTTTTGATTTGCATTTCTCTAATAATTAGTGATGTTGAGCAGCTTTTCATGTGCGTCTTGGCCATCTCTGTGTCTTCTTTGAAGAAACGTCTCTTTAGATCTTCTGCCCATTTTTGTATTGGGTTGTTTGTTTTATTAATATTAAGCTGCATGAGCTGTTTATATATATTGGAGATTAAACCTTTGTCCATTGATTCGTTTGTGAACGTTTTCGCCCATTCTGAGGGTTGCCTTTTTCCATTCCCGTTTTTTTAACAAAGAAAGAAAGCAAGCAAAAGAAGCAGAACACTAATGTGCGTGAAATATGCCTCTTGAAACTGTCGTTTTGAAATATGGACGTCTTTTGAATTCTTTGGTCGATATATGACCCCAGGATTTGTTTTCAGGGCAGGTGTCATTTACAGGCCTGTAATGATTTGGAATATCCACTGACCATTAGCGCTGGGATTAAAGCTGCTGTTGTGTGAAACGGCCACAAGGTGGCAGCAGTTCTCCCTTACCAAATCTGGTTACTAGGGCAGCAGAGCCTCAATGGAAGTCGCGTTCTAGATTGGAATGTAGAACGGAATGTGCCAGGAGAAAGCCCCTCAAGTTTGTCTCACTACTTCTTGTTCGTGTTTTTAATTTAATTTTTTATTTTTTATTACAGCAAGTTTGAGTACAACGTTTAGCTTGTTGTAGGTGTGCAAGAGGTGGTTCTTTTACACATATACATATGTCTGTTCTTCCTGGGATCCTTTTCCCATGTACGTTATGACAGAATGTTGAGTAGTCTTCTCTTGATACTCCGTAGGTCTTTGGCGATTCTATACGTCTACTGTGTTTGTATATGTCTGTTAACCCCAATATCGTAATGAATTCAATCCTCACACCTTTCCTTTGGTGAACCATAAGTTTGTTTAATGAATCTGTGATTGCCCTTCTCCGGGGAAATATCTGCCCTGGTATCAATTTATAGGTAACACTTATAAGTGATATGATATGATATGTGTCTTTCACTTTCTGACTTACTCCAAGTCACGTGATTACCTCGAGACTCATCTACGGTGCTGCAAATGGCATTGTGTCCTTGTTTTCCTTGGCGAATATTCTGTCTTAGCGAGGTCCATTTTCTGCAGTGTGATTCCCCGAGGGCTGAGGATTAGCTGACCTGGGCAGCCTGGCCCTGCCGGCAAGCCCTCCCCAGGTGTGCCTGGGTTGAGGTCAATATAAACAGCACTCCAGGCAGCAATAGCCCCTGCAGCTGTGCCTGACTCCATATTCTCTGCCCCGTCAGCAGTCTCGGGGCTGTGCTGGTGGGAGGGTGTGAGGGTCCACGGCTTTGTGGGGGGCCCGGTGTGAGTGGGGCTCTGCTGCACTTTCGGCAGGAGTTGCCAGGCTGCCACCTGTAAAGAAGAGGATGTGTCACCCATAACTTCCACTGGAATATCTCTCCGGGCTGAGGTGAGGAAGGAAAAAAAGGAGTGGGGGCCGGGACAGGAGGGGTATCTCAGGCAGGGCAATGGAAAGCTTCCAGAAGAGCGCCCGTGGCCAGGACCATCCTGGCTGACCTGCAGGCACCAAGTTGGCCTGCGTGCTGTCGCTGGTGTGGCTCCACGGCCCTTCCTCTAGGCTTTCAAGCCCTTGTACATATTCAGGTGTTTCACCTGGGAAGGGTGGGAAGAGTTCAGCAGCAGCTGGCCTGGGGCTCAGCTCACGTTTACTCACAGAGGCTTCGGCACGGTCCCCCAGCTTTGCAATAAGGACGCTCCTTGCGTGGGCGGGCGGGGCTGCTGGCTGTATGGGAGATGATTCCCCACCTCTGACCAATTTCAGAATTGTTTACCACTGGAGCAAGTGCCTTGGTAGTGTTTTCCTCTGTATAAATGTTAGGTTCAGTTTTTTTTTCTTATTTGGTTCAAGTTAGATTTTATTCCTCTTCTATGTATTTATGGATATAAGCATGGAAATAATTCATTCTTATAAATACATCAGTGTGAATGGAAGAACTTTTTTTCTGTTTTATTTTTACATTTTATTTTTAAAAATTTTGAAATTTAATTTATTTTTTTATACAGTAGGTTATTATTAGTTATCTATTTTATGCATATACCTGTATACAGGTCAATCCCAATCTCCCAACTCATCCCACCACCACCACCCCATGGCTTCCCCCACTTTGTGTCCATGTCCATACGTTTGTTCTCTACCTCTGTGTCTCTATTTCTGCCCTGCAAACCAGTTCATCTGTACCATTTTTCTAGGTTCCACATATAGGCATTAATATACAATATTTGTTTTTCTCTTTCTGACTTACTTCACTCTGTATGACAGTCTCTAGATCCATCAACTTCTCTACAAATGACCCAGTTTCATTCCTTTTTTTGGCTGAGTAATATTCCATTTTATATATGTACCACATCTTTATCCATTCGTCTGTCTGTGGGCATTTAGGTTGCTTCCATTACCTGGCTATTGTAAATAGTGCTGTAATGAACATTGTGGTGAATGTGTCTTTGTGATTTATGGTTTTCTCTGGGTATATGCCCAGAAGTGGGATTGCTGGATCCTATGGTAATTCTCTTTTTAGTTTTCTAAAGGAACCTCCATACTGTTCTCCATAGTGACTGTATCAATTTACATTCCCACCAATAGCGGAAGAGGGTTCCTTTTGTCCACACCCTCCCCAGAATTTGTTGTTTGTAGATTATCTGATGAGGCCGATTCTCACAGGTGTGAGGTCTTACCTCATTGTAGTTTTGATTTGCATTTCTCTAATAATTAGTGATGTAGAGCAGCTTTTCATGTGCGTCTTGGCCATCTCTGTGTCTTCTTTGAAGAAACGTCTCTTTAGATCTTCTGCCCATTTTTGTATTGGGTTGTTTGTTTTATTAATATTAAGCTGCATGAGCTGTTTATATATATTGGAGATTAAACCTTTGTCCATTGATTCGTTTGTGAACGTTTTCGCCCATTCTGAGGGTTGCCTTTTTCCATTCCCGTTTTTTTAACAAAGAAAGAAAGCAAGCAAAAGAAGCAGAACACTAATGTGCGTGAAATATGCCTCTTGAAACTGTCGTTTTGAAATATGGACGTCTTTTGAATTCTTTGGTCGATATATGACCCCAGGATTTGTTTTCAGGGCAGGTGTCATTTACAGGCCTGTAATGATTTGGAATATCCACTGACCATTAGCGCTGGGATTAAAGCTGCTGTTGTGTGAAACGGCCACAAGGTGGCAGCAGTTCTCCCTTACCAAATCTGGTTACTAGGGCAGCAGAGCCTCAATGGAAGTCGCGTTCTAGATTGGAATGTAGAACGGAATGTGCCAGGAGAAAGCCCCTCAAGTTTGTCTCACTACTTCTTGTTCGTGTTTTTAATTTAATTTTTTATTTTTTATTACAGCAAGTTTGAGTACAACGTTTAGCTTGTTGTAGGTGTGCAAGAGGTGGTTCTTTTACACATATACATATGTCTGTTCTTCCTGGGATCCTTTTCCCATGTACGTTATGACAGAATGTTGAGAAGTCTTCTCTTGGTACTCCGTAGGTCTTTGGTGAATCTATACGTCTACTGTGTTTGTATATGTCTGTTAACCCCAATATCGTAATGAATTCAATCCTCACACCTTTCCTTTGGTGAACCATAAGTTTGTTTAATGAATCTGTGATTGCCCTTCTCCGTGGAAATATCTGCCCTGGTATCAATTTATAGGTAACACCTATAAGTGATATGATATGATATGTGATTTCACTTTCTGACTTACTCCAAGTCACGTGATTACCTCGAGACTCATCTATGGTGCTGCAAATGGCATTGTGTCCTTGTTTTCCTTGGCGAATATTCTGTCTTAGCGAGGTCCATTTTCTGCAGTGTGATTCCCCGAGGGCTGAGGATTAGCTGACCTGGGCAGCCTGGCCCTGCCGGCAAGCCCTCCCCAGGTGTGCCTGGGTTGAGGTCAATATAAACAGCACTCCAGGCAGCAATAGCCCCTGCAGCTGTGCCTGACTCCATATTCTCTGCCCCGTCAGCAGTCTCGGGGCTGTGCTGGTGGGAGGGTGTGAGGGTCCACGGCTTTGTGGGGGGCCCGGTGTGAGTGGGGCTCTGCTGCACTTTCGGCAGGAGTTGCCAGGCTGCCACCTGTAAAGAAGAGGATGTGTCACCCATAACTTCCACTGGAATATCTCTCCGGGCTGAGGTGAGGAAGGAAAAAAAGGAGTGGGGGCCGGGACAGGAGGGGTATCTCAGGCAGGGCAATGGAAAGCTTCCAGAAGAGCGCCCGTGGCCAGGACCATCCTGGCTGACCTGCAGGCACCAAGTTGGCCTGCGTGCTGTCGCTGGTGTGGCTCCACGGCCCTTCCTCTAGGCTTTCAAGCCCTTGTACATATTCAGGTGTTTCACCTGGGAAGGGTGGGAAGAGTTCAGCAGCAGCTGGCCTGGGGCTCAGCTCACGTTTACTCACAGAGGCCTCGGCACGGTCCCCCAGCTTTGCAATAAGGACGCTCCTTGCGTGTGCGGGCGGGGCTGCTGGCTGTATGGGAGATGATTCCCCACCTCTGACCAATTTCAGAATTGTTTACCACTGGAGCAAGTGCCTTGGTAGTGTTTTCCTCTGTATAAATGTTAGGTTCAGTTTTTTTTTTCTTATTTGGTTCAAGTTATATTTTATTCCTCTTCTATGTATTTATGGATATAAGCATGGAAATAATTCATTCTTATAAATACATCAGTGTGAATGGAAGAACTTTTTTTCTGTTTTATTTTTACATTTTATTTTAAAATATTTTGAAATTTAATTTATTTTTTTATACAGTAGGTTATTATTAGTTATCTATTTTATGCATATACCTGTATACAGGTCAATCCCAATCTCCCAACTCATCCCACCACCACCACCCCATGGCTTCCCCCACTTTGTGTCCATGTCCATACGTTTGTTCTCTACCTCTGTGTCTCTATTTCTGCCCTGCAAACCAGTTCATCTGTACCATTTTTCTAGGTTCCACATATAGGCATTAATATACAATATTTGTTTTTCTCTTTCTGACTTACTTCACTCTGTATGACAGTCTCTAGATCCATCAACTTCTCTACAAATGACCCAGTTTCATTCCTTTTTTTGGCTGAGTAATATTCCATTTTATATATGTACCACATCTTTATCCATTCGTCTGTCTGTGGGCATTTAGGTTGCTTCCATTACCTGGCTATTGTAAATAGTGCTGCAATGAACATTGTGGTGAATGTGTCTTTGTGATTTATGGTTTTCTCTGGGTATATGCCCAGAAGTGGGATTGCTGGATCCTATGGTAATTCTCTTTTTAGTTTTCTAAAGGAACCTCCATACTGTTCCCCATAGTGACTGTATCAATTTACATTCCCACCAATAGCGGAAGAGGGTTCCTTTTGTCCACACCCTCCCCAGAATTTGTTGTTTGTAGATTATCTGATGAGGCCGATTCTCACAGGTGTGAGGTCTTACCTCATTGTAGTTTTGATTTGCATTTCTCTAATAATTAGTGATGTTGAGCAGCTTTTCATGTGCGTCTTGGCCATCTCTGTGTCTTCTTTGAAGAAACGTCTCTTTAGATCTTCTGCCCATTTTTGTATTGGGTTGTTTGTTTTATTAATATTAAGCTGCATGAGCTGTTTATATATATTGGAGATTAAACCTTTGTCCATTGATTCGTTTGTGAACGTTTTCGCCCATTCTGAGGGTTGCCTTTTTCCATTCCCGTTTTTTTAACAAAGAAAGAAAGCAAGCAAAAGAAGCAGAACACTAATGTGCGTGAAATATGCCTCTTGAAACTGTCGTTTTGAAATATGGACGTCTTTTGAATTCTTTGGTCGATATATGACCCCAGGATTTGTTTTCAGGGCAGGTGTCATTTACAGGCCTGTAATGATTTGGAATATCCCCTGACCATTAGCGCTGGGATTAAAGCTGCTGTTGTGTGAAACGGCCACAAGGTGGCAGCAGTTCTCCCTTACCAAATCTGGTTACTAGGGCAGCAGAGCCTCAATGGAAGTCGCTTTCTAGATTGGAATGTAGAACGGAATGTGCCAGGAGAAAGCCCCTCAAGTTTGTCTCACTACTTCTTGTTCGTGTTTTTAATTTAATTTTTTATTTTTTATTACAGCAAGTTTGAGTACAACGTTTAGCTTGTTGTAGGTGTGCAAGAGGTGGTTCTTTTACACATATACATAGGTCTGTTCTTCCTGGGATCCTTTTCCCATGTACGTTATGACAGAATGTTGAGTAGTCTTCTCTTGGTACTCCGTAGGTCTTTGGCGATTCTATACGTCTACTGTGTTTGTATATGTCTGTTAACCCCAATATCGTAATGAATTCAATCCTCACACCTTTCCTTTGGTGAACCATAAGTTTGTTTAATGAATCTGTGATTGCCCTTCTCTGGGGAAATATCTGCCCTGGTATCAATTTATAGGTAACACTTATAAGTGATATGATATGATATGTGTCTTTCACTTTCTGACTTACTCCAAGTCACGTGATTACCTCGAGACTCATCTACGGTGCTGCAAATGGCATTGTGTCCTTGTTTTCCTTGGCGAATATTCTGTCTTAGCGAGGTCCATTTTCTGCAGTGTGATTCCCCGAGGGCTGAGGATTAGCTGACCTGGGCAGCCTGGCCCTGCCGGCAAGCCCTCCCCAGGTGTGCCTGGGTTGAGGTCAATATAAACAGCACTCCAGGCAGCAATAGCCCCTGCAGCTGTGCCTGACTCCATATTCTCTGCCCCGTCAGCAGTCTCGGGGCTGTGCTGGTGGGAGGGTGTGAGGGTCCACGGCTTTGTGGGGGGCCCGGTGTGAGTGGGGCTCTGCTGCACTTTCGGCAGGAGTTGCCAGGCTGCCACCTGTAAAGAAGAGGATGTGTCACCCATAACTTCCACTGGAATATCTCTCCGGGCTGAGGTGAGGAAGGAAAATAAGGAGTGGGGGCTGGGACAGGAGGGGTATCTCAGGCAGGGCAATGGAAAGCTTCCAGAAGAGCGCCCGTGGCCAGGACCATCCTGGCTGACCTGCAGGCACCAAGTTGGCCTGCGTGCTGTCGCTGGTGTGGCTCCACGGCCCTTCCTCTAGGCTTTCAAGCCCTTGTACATATTCAGGTGTTTCACCTGGGAAGGGTGGGAAGAGTTCAGCAGCAGCTGGCCTGGGGCTCAGCTCACGTTTCCTCACAGAGGCCTCGGCGTGGTCCCCCAGCTTTGCAATAAGGACGCTCCTTGCGTGGGCGGGCGGGGCTGCTGGCTGTATGGGAGATGATTCCCCACCTCTGACCAATTTCAGAATTGTTTACCACTGGAGCAAGTGCCTTGGTAGTGTTTTCCTCTGTATAAATGTTAGGTTCAGTTTTTTTTTTCTTTTTTGGTTCAAGTTAGATTTTATTCCTCTTTTATGTATTTATGGATATACGCATGGAAATAATTCATTCTTATAAATACATCAGTGTGAATGGAAGAACTTTTTTTCTGTTTTATTTTTACATTTTATTTTTTAAAATTTTGAAATTTAATTTAATTTATTTTTTTATACAGTAGGTTATTATTAGTTATCTATTTTATGCATATACATGTATACAGGTCAATCCCAATCTCCCAACTCATCCCACCACCACCACCCCATGGCTTCCCCCACTTTGTGTCCATGTCCATACGTTTGTTCTCTACCTCTGTGTCTCTATTTCTGCCCTGCAAACCAGTTCATCTGTACCATTTTTCTAGGTTCCACATATAGGCATTAATATACAATATTTGTTTTTCTCTTTCTGACTTACTTCACTCTGTATGACAGTCTCTAGATCCATCAACTTCTCTACAAATGACCCAGTTTCATTCCTTTTTTTGGCTGAGTAATATTCCATTTTATATATGTACCACATCTTTATCCATTCGTCTGTCTGTGGGCATTTAGGTTGCTTCCATTACCTGGCTATTGTAAATAGTGCTGCAATGAACATTGTGGTGAATGTGTCTTTGTGATTTATGGTTTTCTCTGGGTATATGCCCAGAAGTGGGATTGCTGGATGCTATGGTAATTCTCTTTTTAGTTTTCTAAAGGAACCTCCATACTGTTCTCCATAGAGACTGTATCAATTTACATTCCCACCAATAGCGGAAGAGGGTTCCTTTTGTCCACACCCTCCCCAGAATTTGTTGTTTGTAGATTATCTGATGAGGCCGATTCTCACAGGTGTGAGGTCTTACCTCATTGTAGTTTTGATTTGCATTTCTCTAATAATTAGTGATGTTGAGCAGCTTTTCATGTGCGTCTTGGCCATCTCTGTGTCTTCTGTGAAGAAACGTCTCTTTAGATCTTCTGCCCATTTTTGTATTGGGTTGTTTGTTTTATTAATATTAAGCTGCATGAGCTGTTTATATATATTGGAGATTAAACCTTTGTCCATTGATTCGTTTGTGAACGTTTTCGCCCATTCTGAGGGTTGCCTTTTTCCATTCCCGTTTTTTTAACAAAGAAAGAAAGCAAGCAAAAGAAGCAGAACACTAATGTGCGTGAAATATGCCTCTTGAAACTGTCGTTTTGAAATATGGACGTGTTTTGAATTCTTTGGTCGATATATGACCCCAGGATTTGTTTTCAGGGCAGGTGTCATTTACAGGCCTGTAATGATTTGGAATATCCACTGACCATTAGCGCTGGGATTAAAGCTGCTGTTGTGTGAAACGGCCACAAGGTGGCAGCAGTTCTCCCTTACCAAATCTGGTTACTAGGGCAGCAGAGCCTCAATGGAAGTCGCGTTCTAGATTGGAATGTAGAACGGAATGTGCCAGGAGAAAGCCCCTCAAGTTTGTCTCACTACTTCTTGTTCGTGTTTTTAATTTAATTTTTTATTTTTTATTACAGCAAGTTTGAGTACAACGTTTAGCTTGTTGTAGGTGTGCAAGAGGTGGTTCTTTTACACATATACATATGTCTGTTCTTCCTGGGATCCTTTTCCCATGTACGTTATGACAGAATGTTGAGTAGTCTTCTCTTGGTACTCCGTAGGTCTTTGGCGATTCTATACGTCTACTGTGTTTGTATATGTCTGTTAACCCCAATATCGTAATGAATTCAATCCTCACACCTTTCCTTTGGTGAACCATAAGTTTGTTTAATGAATCTGTGATTGCCCTTCTCCGGGGAAATATCTGCCCTGGTATCAATTTATAGGTAACACTTATAAGTGATATGATATGATATGTGTCTTTCACTTTCTGACTTACTCCAAGTCACGTGATTACCTCGAGACTCATCTACGGTGCTGCAAATGGCATTGTGTCCTTGTTTTCCTTGGCGAATATTCTGTCTTAGCGAGGTCCATTTTCTGCAGTGTGATTCCCCGAGGGCTGAGGATTAGCTGACCTGGTCAGCCTGGCCCTGCCGGCAAGCCCTCCCCAGGTGTGCCTGGGTTGAGGTCAATATAAACAGCACTCCAGGCAGCAATAGCCCCTGCAGCTGTGCCTGACTCCATATTCTCTGCCCCGTCAGCAGTCTCGGGGCTGTGCTGGTGGGAGGGTGTGAGGGTCCACGGCTTTGTGGGGGGCCCGGTGTGAGTGGGGCTCTGCTGCACTTTCGGCAGGAGTTGCCAGGCTGCCACCTGTAAAGAAGAGGATGTGTCACCCATAACTTCCACTGGAATATCTCTCCGGGCTGAGGTGAGGAAGGAAAATAAGGAGTGGGGGCTGGGACAGGAGGGGTATCTCAGGCAGGGCAATGGAAAGCTTCCAGAAGAGCGCCCGTGGCCAGGACCATCCTGGCTGACCTGCAGGCACCAAGTTGGCCTGCGTGCTGTCGCTGGTGTGGCTCCACGGCCCTTCCTCTAGGCTTTCAAGCCCTTGTACATATTCAGGTGTTTCACCTGGGAAGGGTGGGAAGAGTTCAGCAGCAGCTGGCCTGGGGCTCAGCTCACGTTTACTCACAGAGGCCTCGGCATGGTCCCCCAGCTTTGCAATAAGGACGCTCCTTGCGTGGGTGGGCGGGGCTGCTGGCTGTATGGGAGATGATTCCCCACCTCTGACCAATTTCAGAATTGTTTACCACTGGAGCAAGTGCCTTGGTAGTGTTTTCCTCAGTATAAATGTTAGGTTCAGTTTTTTTTTTCTTTTTTGGTTCAAGTTAGATTTTATTCCTCTTTTATGTATTTATGGATATAAGCATGGAAATAATTCATTCTTATAAATACATCAGTGTGAATGGAAGAACTTTTTTTCTGTTTTATTTTTACATTTTATTTTTAAAAATTTTGAAATTTAATTTATTTTTTTATACAGTAGGTTATTATTAGTTATCTATTTTATGCATATACATGTATACAGGTCAATCCCAATCTCCCAACTCATCCCACCACCACCACCCCATGGCTTCCCCCACTTTGTGTCCATGTCCATACGTTTGTTCTCTACCTCTGTGTCTCTATTTCTGCCCTGCAAACCAGTTCATCTGTACCATTTTTCTAGGTTCCACATATAGGCATTAATATACAATATTTGTTTTTCTCTTTCTGACTTACTTCACTCTGTATGACAGTCTCTAGATCCATCAACTTCTCTACAAATGACCCAGTTTCATTCCTTTTTTTGGCTGAGTAATATTCCATTTTATATATGTACCACATCTTTATCCATTCGTCTGTCTGTGGGCATTTAGGTTGCTTCCATTACCTGGCTATTGTAAATAGTGCTGCAATGAACATTGTGGTGAATGTGTCTTTGTGATTTATGGTTTTCTCTGGGTATATGCCCAGAAGTGGGATTGCTGGATCCTATGGTAATTCTCTTTTTAGTTTTCTAAAGGAACCTCCATACTGTTCTCCATAGTGACTGTATCAATTTACATTCCCACCAATAGCGGAAGAGGGTTCCTTTTGTCCACACCCTCCCCAGAATTTGTTGTTTGTAGATTATCTGATGAGGCCGATTCTCACAGGTGTGAGGTCTTACCTCATTGTAGTTTTGATTTGCATTTCTCTAATAATTAGTGATGTAGAGCAGCTTTTCATGTGCGTCTTGGCCATCTCTGTGTCTTCTTTGAAGAAACGTCTCTTTAGATCTTCTGCCCATTTTTGTATTGGGTTGTTTGTTTTATTAATATTTAGCTGCATGAGCTGTTTATATATATTGGAGATTAAACCTTTGTCCATTGATTCGTTTTTGAACGTTTTCGCCCATTCTGAGGGTTGCCTTTTTCCATTCCCGTTTTTTTAACAAAGAAAGAAAGCAAGCAAAAGAAGCAGAACACTAATGTGCGTGAAATATGCCTCTTGAAACTGTCGTTTTGAAATATGGACGTCTTTTGAATTCTTTGGTCGATATATGACCCCAGGATTTGTTTTCAGGGCAGGTGTCATTTACAGGCCTGTAATGATTTGGAATATCCCCTGACCATTAGCGCTGGGATTAAAGCTGCTGTTGTGTGAAACGGCCACAAGGTGGCAGCAGTTCTCCCTTACCAAATCTGGTTACTAGGGCAGCAGAGCCTCAATGGAAGTCGCGTTCTAGATTGGAATGTAGAACGGAATGTGCCAGGAGAAAGCCCCTCAAGTTTGTCTCACTACTTCTTGTTCGTGTTTTTAATTTAATTTTTTATTTTTTATTACAGCAAGTTTGAGTACAACGTTTAGCTTGTTGTAGGTGTGCAAGAGGTGGTTCTTTTACACATATACATATGTCTGTTCTTCCTGGGATCCTTTTCCCATGTACGTTATGACAGAATGTTGAGTAGTCTTCTCTTGGTACTCCGTAGGTCTTTGGTGAATCTATACGTCTACTGTGTTTGTATATGTCTGTTAACCCCAATATCGTAATGAATTCAATCCTCACACCTTTCCTTTGGTGAACCATAAGTTTGTTTAATGAATCTGTGATTGCCCTTCTCCGTGGAAATATCTGCCCTGGTATCAATTTATAGGTAACACCTATAAGTGATATGATATGATATGTGTCTTTCACTTTCTGACTTACTCCAAGTCACGTGATTACCTCGAGACTCATCTATGGTGCTGCAAATGGCATTGTGTCCTTGTTTTCCTTGGCGAATATTCTGTCTTAGCGAGGTCCATTTTCTGCAGTGTGATTCCCCGAGGGCTGAGAATTAGCTGACCTGGGCAGCCTGGCCCTGCCGGCAAGCCCTCCCCAGGTGTGCCTGGGTTGAGGTCAATATAAACAGCACTCCAGGCAGCAATAGCCCCTGCAGCTGTGCCTGACTCCATATTCTCTGCCCCGTCAGCAGTCTCGGGGCTGTGCTGGTGGGAGGGTGTGAGGCTCCACGGCTTTGTGGGGGGCCCGGTGTGAGTGGGGCTCTGCTGCACTTTCGGCAGGAGTTGCCAGGCTGCCACCTGTAAAGAAGAGGATGTGTCACCCATAACTTCCACTGGAATATCTCTCCGGGCTGAGGTGAGGAAGGAAGAAAAGGAGTGGGGGCCGGGACAGGAGGGGTATCTCAGGCAGGGCAATGGAAAGCTTCCAGAAGAGCGCCCGTGGCCAGGACCATCCTGGCTGACCTGCAGGCACCAAGTTGGCCTGCGTGCTGTCGCTGGTGTGGCTCCACGGCCCTTCCTCTAGGCTTTCAAGCCCTTGTACATATTCAGGTGTTTCACCTGGGAAGGGTGGGAAGAGTTCAGCAGCAGCTGGCCTGGGGCTCAGCTCACGTTTCCTCACAGAGGCCTCGGCACGGTCCCCCAGCTTTGCAATAAGGACGCTCCTTGCGTGGGCGGGCGGGGCTGCTGGCTGTATGGGAGATGATTCCCCACCTCTGACCAATTTCAGAATTGTTTACCACTGGAGCAAGTGCCTTGGTAGTGTTTTCCTCTGTATAAATGTTAGGTTCAGTTTTTTTTTTTCTTATTTGGTTCAAGTTAGATTTTATTCCTCTTCTATGTATTTATGGATATAAGCATGGAAATAATTCATTCTTATAAATACATCAGTGTGAATGGAAGAACTTTTTTCCGTTTTATTTTTACATTTTATTTTTAAAAATTTTGAAATTTAATTTATTTTTTTATACAGTAGGTTATTATTAGTTATCTATTTTATGCATATACCTGTATACAGGTCAATCCCAATCTCCCAACTCATCCCACCACCACCACCCCATGGCTTCCCCCACTTTGTGTCCATGTCCATACGTTTGTTCTCTACCTCTGTGTCTCTATTTCTGCCCTGCAAACCAGTTCATCTGTACCATTTTTCTAGGTTCCACATATAGGCATTAATATACAATATTTGTTTTTCTCTTTCTGACTTACTTCACTCTGTATGACAGTCTCTAGATCCATCAACTTCTCTACAAATGACCCAGTTTCATTCCTTTTTTTGGCTGAGTAATATTCCATTTCATATATGTACCACATCTTTATCCATTCGTCTGTCTGTGGGCATTTAGGTTGCTTCCATTACCTGGCTATTGTAAATAGTGCTGCAATGAACATTGTGGTGAATGTGTCTTTGTGATTTATGGTTTTCTCTGGGTATATGCCCAGAAGTGGGATTGCTGGATCCTATGGTAATTCTCTTTTTAGTTTTTTAAAGGAACCTCCATACTGTTCTCCATAGTGACTGTATCAATTTACATTCCCACCAATAGCGGAAGAGGGTTCCTTTTGTCCACACCCTCCCCAGAATTTGTTGTTTGTAGATTATCTGATGAGGCTGATTCTCACAGGTGTGAGGTCTTACCTCATTGTAGTTTTGATTTGCATTTCTCTAATAATTAGTGATGTTGAGCAGCTTTTCATGTGCGTCTTGGCCATCTCTGTGTCTTCTTTGAAGAAACGTCTCTTTAGATCTTCTGCCCACTTTTGTATTGGGTTGTTTGTTTTATTAATATTAAGCTGCATGAGCTGTTTATATATATTGGAGATTAAACCTTTGTCCATTGATTCGTTTGTGAACGTTTTCGTCCATTCTGAGGGTTGCCTTTTTCCATTCCCGTTTTTTTAACAAAGAAAGAAAGCAAGCAAAAGAAGCAGAACACTAATGTGCGTGAAATATGCCTCTTGAAACTGTCGTTTTGAAATATGGACGTCTTTTGAATTCTTTGGTCGATATATGACCCCAGGATTTGTTTTCAGGGCAGGTGTCATTTACAGGCCTGTAATGATTTGGAATATCCCCTGACCATTAGCGCTGGGATTAAAGCTGCTGTTGTGTGAAACGGCCACAAGGTGGCAGCAGTTCTCCCTTACCAAATCTGGTTACTAGGGCAGCAGAGCCTCAATGGAAGTCGCGTTCTAGATTGGAATGTAGAACGGAATGTGCCAGGAGAAAGCCCCTCAAGTTTGTCTCACTACATCTTGTTCGTGTTTTTAATTTAATTTTTTATTTTTTATTACAGCAAGTTTGAGTACAACGTTTAGCTTGTTGTAGGTGTGCAAGAGGTGGTTCTTTTACACATATACATATGTCTGTTCTTCCTGGGATCCTTTTCCCATGTACGTTATGAAAGAATGTTGAGTAGTCTTCTCTTGGTACACCGTAGGTCTTTGGTGAATCTATACGTCTACTGTGTTTGTATATGTCTGTTAACCCCAATATCGTAATGAATTCAATCCTCACACCTTTCCTTTGGTGAACCATAAGTTTGTTTAATGAATCTGTGATTGCCCTTCTCCGTGGAAATATCTGCCCTGGTATCAATTTATAGGTAACACCTATAAGTGATATGATATGATATGTGTCTTTCACTTTCTGACTTACTCCAAGTCACGTGATTACCTCGAGACTCATCTACGGTGCTGCAAATGGCATTGTGTCCTTGTTTTCCTTGGCGAATATTCTGTCTTAGCGAGGTCCATTTTCTGCAGTGTGATTCCCCGAGGGCTGAGGATTAGCTGACCTGGGCAGCCTGGCCCTGCCGGCAAGCCCTCCCCAGGTGTGCCTGGGTTGAGGTCAATATAAACAGCACTCCAGGCAGCAATAGCCCCTGCAGCTGTGCCTGACTCCATATTCTCTGCCCCGTCAGCAGTCTCGGGGCTGTGCTGGTGGGAGGGTGTGAGGGTCCACGGCTTTGTGGGGGGCCCGGTGTGAGTGGGGCTCTGCTGCACTTTCGGCAGGAGTTGCCAGGCTGCCACCTGTAAAGAAGAGGATGTGTCACCCATAACTTCCACTGGAATATCTCTCCGGGCTGAGGTGAGGAAGGAAAAAAAGGAGTGGGGGCCGGGACAGGAAGGGTATCTCAGGCAGGGCAATGGAAAGCTTCCAGAAGAGCGCCCGTGGCCAGGACCATCCTGGCTGACCTGCAGGCACCAAGTTGGCCTGCGTGCTGTCGCTGGTGTGGCTCCACGGCCCTTCCTCTAGGCTTTCAAGCCCTTGTACATATTCAGGTGTTTCACCTGGGAAGGGTGGGAAGAGTTCAGCAGCAGCTGGCCTGGGGCTCAGCTCACGTTTCCTCACAGAGGCCTCGGCATGGTCCCCCAGCTTTGCAATAAGGACGCTCCTTGCGTGGGCGGGCGGGGCTGCTGGCTGTATGGGAGATGATTCCCCACCTCTGACCAATTTCAGAATTGTTTACCACTGGAGCAAGTGCCTTGGTAGTGTTTTCCTCTGTATAAATGTTAGGTTCAGTTTTTTTTTTGTTTTTTGGTTCAAGTTAGATTTTATTCCTCTTTTATGTATTTATGGATATAAGCATGGAAATAATTCATTCTTATACATACATCAGTGTGAATGGAAGAACTTTTTTTCTGTTTTATTTTTACATTTTATTTTTAAAAATTTTGAAATTTAATTTATTTTTTTATACAGTAGGTTATTATTAGTTATCTATTTTATGCATATACATGTATACAGGTCAATCCCAATCTCCCAACTCATCCCACCACCACCACCCCATGGCTTCCCCCACTTTGTGTCCATGTCCATACGTTTGTTCTCTACCTCTGTGTCTCTATTTCTGCCCTGCAAACCAGTTCATCTGTACCATTTTTCTAGGTTCCACATATAGGCATTAATATACAATATTTGTTTTTCTCTTTCTGACTTACTTCACTCTGTATGACAGTCTCTAGATCCATCAACTTCTCTACAAATGACCCAGTTTCATTCCTTTTTTTGGCTGAGTAATATTCCATTTTATATATGTACCACATCTTTATCCATTCGTCTGTCTGTGGGTATTTAGGTTGCTTCCATTACCTGGCTATTGTAAATAGTGCTGCAATGAACATTGTGGTGAATGTGTCTTTGTGATTTATGGTTTTCTCTGGGTATATGCCCAGAAGTGGGATTGCTGGATCCTATGGTAATTCTCTTTTTAGTTTTTTAAAGGAACCTCCATACTGTTCTCCATCGTGACTGTATCAATTTACATTCCCACCAATAGCGGAAGAGGGTTCCTTTTGTCCACACCCTCCCCAGAATTTGTTGTTTGTATATTATCTGATGAGGCCGATTCTCACAGGTGTGAGGTCTTACCTCATTGTAGTTTTGATTTGCATTTCTCTAATAATTAGTGATGTTGAGCAGCTTTTCATGTGCGTCTTGGCCATCTCTGTGTCTTCTTTGAAGAAACGTCTCTTTAGATCTTCTGCCCATTTTTGTATTGGGTTGTTTGTTTTATTAATATTAAGCTGCATGAGCTGTTTATATATATTGGAGATTAAACCTTTGTCCATTGATTCGTTTGTGAACGTTTTCGCCCATTCTGAGGGTTGCCTTTTTCCATTCCCGTTTTTTTAACAAAGAAAGAAAGCAAGCAAAAGAAGCAGAACACTAATGTGCGTGAAATATGCCTCTTGAAACTGTCGTTTTGAAATATGGACGTCTTTTGAATTCTTTGGTCGATATATGACCCCAGGATTTGTTTTCAGGGCAGGTGTCATTTACAGGCCTGTAATGATTTGGAATATCCCCTGACCATTAGCGCTGGGATTAAAGCTGCTGTTGTGTGAAACGGCCACAAGGTGGCAGCAGTTCTCCCTTACCAAATCTGTTTACTAGGGCAGCAGAGCCTCAATGGAAGTCGCGTTCTAGATTGGAATGTAGAACGGAATGTGCCAGGAGAAAGCCCCTCAAGTTTGTCTCACTACTTCTTGTTCGTGTTTTTAATTTAATTTTTTATTTTTTATTACAGCAAGTTTGAGTACAACGTTTAGCTTGTTGTAGGTGTGCAAGAGGTGGTTCTTTTACACATATACATATGTCTGTTCTTCCTGGGATCCTTTTCCCATGTACGTTATGACAGAATGTTGAGTAGTCTTCTCTTGGTTCTCTGTAGGTCTTTGGTGAATCTATACGTCTACTGTGTTTGTATATGTCTGTTAACCCCAATATCGTAATGAATTCAATCCTCACACCTTTCCTTTGGTGAACCATAAGTTTGTTTAAT
>NW_027671432.1:0-56000 GCF_964165515.1 Mesoplodon bidens | reverse complement strand
CCGTGGAAATATCTGCCCTGGTATCCATTTTTAGGTAACACCTATAAGTGATATGATATGATATGTGTCTTTCACTTTCTGACTTACTACAAGTCACGTGATTACCTCTAGACTCATCTACGGTGCTGCAAATGGCATTGTGTCCTTATTTTCCTTGGCTTCTATTCTGCCTTAGCGAGGTCCATTTTCAACAATGTGATTCCCTGAGGGTTGTGGATTAGCTGACCTGGGCAACCTTACCCTGTCGGCCGGCCCTCCCCAGGTGTGCCTGGTTGAGGTCAATATAAACAGCGCTCCAGGCAGCAATAGCCCCTGAAGCTGTGCCTGACTCCATATTCTCTGCCCCGTCAGCAGTCTCGCGGCAGAGCTGGTGGGAGGAAATGAGGGGCCACAGCTTTGTGGGTGGCCTGGTGTGAGTGGGGTTCTGCTGGCCTTTCTGCAGGAGTTGCCAGGCTGCCACCTGTAAAGGAGAGGATGTGTCACCCATACCTTCCGCTGGAATTTCTCTCCGGACCGAGGTGAGGAAGGAAAAAAGCAGTGGGGGCCGGGACAGGAGGGGTATCACAGGCAGGACAATGGAAAGCTTCCGGAAGTGTGCCCGGGGCGAGGACAACCCTGGCTGGCCTGCAGGCACCAAGTTGGCCTGCGTGCTGTCGCTGGTGTGGCTAGACGGCCCTTCCTCTTGTCTTTCAAGCCCTTGTACATATTCAGGTGTTTTACCTGGGAAGGGTGGGAACAGTTCAGCAGCAGCTGGCCTGGGGCTCAGCTCACCTTTATCCAGAGATGCCTTGGCACGGTCCCCCAGCTTTGCAATGTGGACGCTCCTTGTGTGGGGTGTGGGTTGCTGGCTGTATGGGAGATGATTCCCCACCTCTGACCAATTTCAGAATTGTTTAGCGCTGGAGCAAGTGCCCGGATTGGGGTTTCCTCTGTATAACTGGTGGGCTCAGGATTTTCTTCTTTTATGTTTCAAGTTAGCATTTATTCCTCTTTTATGTATTTATAGATATAAGCATGGATATAATTCATTCCTATAAATACATCTATGAGAAGGGAAGAACATTTTTCTGTTTTATTTTTAAATTTTATTTTTTATCATTTTGAAATTTAATTTTATTTACTTTTTTATACAGCAGGTTATTATTAGTTATGTATTTTATGCATATACATGTATACAGGTCAATCTCAATCTCCCAACTCATCCCACCACCACCACCCCATGGCTTCCCACACTTGGTGTCCATACGTTTGTTCTCTACCTCTGTGTCTCTATTTATTCCCTGCAAACCAGTTCATCTGTACAATTTTTTAGGTTCCACATATATGCATTAATATACAATATTTGTTTTCCTCTTTCTGACCTACTTCTTTCTGTATGACAGTCTCTAAATCCATCCATGGAAAGAAACAAAAAGAAGCGGAACACTAATGTGCGTAAAATATGGCTTTTGAAACGGTCGTTTTGAAATATGGACGTCCTTTGAATTTTTTGGTCGATATGTGACCCCAGGATTTGTTTTCAGGGCAGGTGTCATTTACAGGCCTGCAATGATTTTGAATATCAACTGACCATTAGCGCTGGGATTAAAGCTGCTGTTGTGTGAAACGGCCACAAGGTGGCAGCAGTTCTCCCTTACCAATTCTGGTTACTAGGGCAACAGAGCCTCAATGGAAGTCGTGTTGCAGATTGGAATTTAGAATGGAATGTGCCAGGAGAAAGGCCCTCATGTTTGTCTCCCTACTTCTTGTTCATGTTTTCAGTTTAATTTTTATTTTTTATTACAGCAAGTTTGATTACAATGTTTGGCTTGTTGGAGGTGTGGAAGATGTGGTTCTTTTACACATATACAGATGTCTGTTTTTCCTGGGATCCTTTTCCCATGTACGTTATGACAGAATGTTGAGTAGTCTTTTGGTATTCCATAGGTCTTTGGTGATTATATATGTCACCTGTGTTTGTATAAGTCTGTTAACCCCGATATCGTAATGAAACCAATCCTCACACCTTTCCATTGGTGAACCATAAGTTTGTTTAATGAATCTCTGATTGCCCTTCTCGGTGGAAATATCTGCCCTGGTATCCATTTTTAGGTAACACCTATAAGTGATATGATATGATATGTGTCTTTCACTTTCTGACTTACTACAAGTCATGTGATTACCTCTAGACTCATCTACGGTGGTGCAAATGGCATTGTGTTCTTTTTTTCCTTGGCTTCTCTTCTGCCTTAGTGTGGTCCATTTTCAACAATGTGATTCCCTGAGTGTTGTGGATTAGCTGACCTGGGCAGCCTTACTCTACCGCCCGGCCCTCCCCATTTGTGCCTGGTTGAGGTCAATATAAACAGCGCTCCAGGCAGCAATAGCCCCTGAAGCTGTGCCTGACTCCATATTCTCTGCCCCGTCAGCAGTCTCGGGGCTGTGCTGGTGGGAGGGAATGAGGGGCCACAGCTTTGTTGGTGGCCCGGTGTGAGTGGGGTACTGCTGGCCTTTCTGCAGGAGTTGCCAGGCTGCCACCTGTAAAGAAGAGGATGTGTCACCCATACGTTCCGCTGGAGTCTCTCTCCGGACAGAGGTGAGGAAGGAAAAACGCAGTGGGGGCCGGGACAGGTGGGGTATCTCAGGCAGGACAATGGAAAGCTTCCGGAAGAGCGCCCGGGGGCAGGACCACCCTGGCTGGCCTCAGGCACCAAGTTGGCCTGCGTGCTGTTGCTGGTGTGGCTCCACAGCCCTTCCTCTAGTCTTTCAAGCCCTTGTACATATTCAGGTGTTTTACCTGGGAAGGGTGGGAACAGTTCAGCAGCAGCTGGCCTTGGGCTCAGCTCACCTTTTTTCATAGATGCCTTGGTTCAGTCCCCCAGCTTTGCAATGAGGACGCTCCTTGTGTGGGGTGTGGGTTGCTGGCTGTATGGGGATGATTCCCACCTCTGACCAATTTCAGAATTGTTTGCCGCTGGAGCAAGTGCCCTGATAGGGTTTTCCTCTGTATAACTGGTGGGTTCAGGTTTTTTTCCTTTTATGGTTCCAGTTAGATTTTATTCCTCTTTTATATATTTATAGATATAAGCATGGAAATAATTCTTTCCTATAAATACATCTGTGTGAAGGGAAGAACTTTTTTCTGTTTTATATTTAAATTTTATTTTTTAAGATTTTGAAATTTAATTTTATTTACTTTTATATACAGCAGGTTATTATTAGTTATGTATTTTATGCATATACATGTATACAGGTCAATCTCAAACTCCCAACTCATCCCACCACCACCACCCCATGGCTTCCCACACTTGGTGTCCATACGTTTGTTCTCTACCTCTGTGTCTCTATTTCTTCCCTGCAAACCAGTTCATCTGTACCATTTTTTAGGTTCCACATATATGCATTAATATACAATATTTGTTTTCCTCTTTCTGACCTACTTCATTCTGTATGACTGTCTCTAGATCCATCGATGTCTCTACAAATGACCCAGTTTCATTCCTTTTTATGGTTGAGTAATATTCCATTTTATACATGTACCACATCTTTATCCATTCATCTGTGTGAGGGCATTTAGGTTGCTTCCATTACCTGGCCTTTGTAAATAGTGCTGCAATGAATATTGTGGTGAATGTGCCTTTTTGATTTATGGTTTTCTCTGGGTCTATTCCCAGAAGTGGGATTGCAGGATCCGATGGTAATTCTATTTCTAGTTTTTTTAAGGAAACTCCATAGTGTTCTCCATAGTGACTGTATCAATTTACATTCCCACCAATAGTGGAAGAGGGATCCTTTTGTCCACACCCTCCCCAGAATTTGTTTTTTGTAGATTTTCTGATGATGCCGATTCTAACAGGTTTGAGGTGATACCTCATTGTAGTTTCGATTTGCATTTCTCTAATAATTAGTGCTCTTCAGCAGCTTTTCATGTGCGTCTTGGCCATCTCTGTGTCGTCTTTGAAGAAACGTCTCTTTAGATCTACTGCCCATTTTTGTATTGGGTTTTTTGTTTTTTTTAATATTAAGCTGCATGAGCTGTTTATATATTGGAGATTAAACCTTTGTCCATTGATACGTTTTCAACGATTTTCGCCCATTCTGAGGGATGCCTTTTTCCATTCCCGTTTTTTTAACCAAAAAGTAAAGAAACAAAAAGAAGAAGAACACTAATGTGCGTAAAATATGGCTTTTGAAACGGTCGTTTTGAAATATGGACGTCCTTTGAATTTTTTGGTCGATATGTGACCCCAGGATTTGTTTTCAGGGCAGGTGTCATTTTCCGGCCTGCAATGATTTTGAATATCAACTGACCATTAGCGCTGGGATTAAAGCTGCTGTTGTGTGAAACGGCCACAAGGTGGCAGCAGTTCTCCCTTACCAATTCTGGTTACTAGGGCAACAGAGCCTCAATGGAAGTCCTGTTCTAGATTGGAATTTAGAATGGAATGTGCCAGGAGAAAGCCCCTCAAGTTAGTCTCCCTACTTCTTGTTCGTGTTTTTAATTTAATTTTTATTTTTTTATTACAGCAAGTTTGATTAAAATGTTTGGCTTGTTGTAGGTGTGGAAGATGTGGTTCTTTTACACATATACAGATGTCGGTTTTTCCTGGGATCCTTTTCCCATGTACGTTATGACAGAATGTTGAGTAGTCTTTTGGTATTCCGTAGGTCTTTGGTGATTATATATGTCACCTGTGTTTGTATAAGTCTGTTAACCCCGATATCGTAATGAAACCAATGCTCAAACCTTTCCATTGGTGAACCATAAGTTTGTTTAATGTATCTCTAATTGCCCTTCTCGGTGGAAATATCTGCCCTGGTATCCATTTTTAGGTAAAACCTATAAGTGATATGATATGATATGTGTCTTTCACTTTCTGACTTACTACATGTCACGTGATTACCTCTAGACTCATCTACGGTGCTGCAAATGGCATTGTGTCCTTATTTTCCTTGGCTTCTATTCTGCCTTAGCGAGGTCCATTTTCAACAATGTGATTCCCTGAGGGTTGTGGATTAGCTGACCTGGACAGCCTTACCCTGCCGGCCGGCCCTCCCCAGGTCTGCCTGGTTGAGGTCAATATAAACAGCGCTCCAGGCAGCAATAGCCCCTGAAGCTGTGCCTGCCTCCATATTCTCTGCCCCGTCAGCAGTCTCGGGGCTGTGCTGGTGGGAGGGAGTGAGGGGCCACAGCTTTGTTGGTGGCCCGGTGTGAGTGGGGTTCTGCTGGCCTTTCTGCAGGAGATGCCAGGCTGCCTCCTGTAAATAGGAGGATGTGTCACCCATACCTTCCGCTGGAATTTCTCTCCGGACAGAGGTGAGGAAGGAAAAATGCAGTGGGGGCCGGGACAAGAGGGGTATCTCAGGCAGGACAATGGAAAGCTTCCGGAAGAGCTCCCGGGGCCAGGACCACCCTGGCTGGCCTGCAGGCACCAAGTTGACCTGCGTGCTGTCGCTGGTGTGGCTCCACGGCCCTTCCTCTAGTCTTTCAAGCCCTTGTACATATTCAGGTGTTTTACCTGGGAAGGGTGGGAACAGTTCAGCAGCAGCTGGCCTTGGGCTCAGCTCACCTTTTTTCAGAGATGCCTTGGCTCGGTCCCCTAGCTTTGCAATGAGCAAGCTCCTTGTGTGGGGTGTGGGTTGCTGGCTGTATGGGAGATGATTCCCCACCTCTGAACAATTTCAATATTGTTTACCGTTGCAGCAAGTGCCCTGATAGTGTTTTTCTCTGTATAACTGGTCGGTTCAGGTTTTTCTTCGTTTATGGTTCAAGTTAGCTTTTATTCCTCTTTTATGTATTTATAGGTATAAGCATGGAAATAATTCATTCCTCTAAATACATCTGTGTGAAGGGAAGAACTTTTTTCTGTTTTATTTTTTATAATTTTGAAATTTAATTTTATTTACTTTTTTATACAGCGGGTTATTATTAGTTATTTGTTTTATGCATATACATGTATACAGGTCAATCTCAATCTCACAACTCATCCCACCACCACCACCCCATGGCTTCCCACACTTGGTGTCCATACGTTTGTTCTCTACCTCTGTGTCTCTATTTCTTCCCTGCAAACCAGTTCATCTGTACAATTTTTTAGGTTCCACATATATGCATTAATATAGAATATTTGTTTTCCCCTTTCTGACTTACTGCATTCTGTATGACAGTCTCTAGATCCATCGATGTCTCTACAAATGACCCAGATTCATTCCTTTTTATGGCCGAGTAATATTCCATTTTATATATGTACCCCATCTTTATCCATTCATCTGTCTTTGGGCGTTTAGGTTGCTTCCATTACCTGGCTATTGTAAATAGTGCTGCAATGAACATTGTGGTGAATGTGCCTTTTTGATTTATGGTTTTCTTTGGGTATATGCCCAGAAGTGGAATTGCTGGATCAGATGGTAATTCTATTTCTAGATTTTTTAAGGAAACTCCATAGTGTTCTCCATAGTGACTCTATTAATTTACATTCCCACCAATAGTGGAAGAGGGCTCCTTTTGTCCACACCCTCCCCAGAATTTGTTGTTTGTAGATTTTCTGATGATGCCGATTCTAACAGGTGTGAGGTGATACCTCATTGTAGTTTTGATTTGCATTTCTCTAATAATTAGTGCTCTTGAGCAGCTTCTCATGTGCGTCTTGGCCATCTCTGTGTCTTCTTTTAAGAAACGTCTCTTGAGATATTCTGCCCATTTCTGTATTGGGAGGGTCGTGGGATGGTCAGGCTGTGTGCTGACGCACGTGTCAGTGCCAGCGTAAGGGCCAGGAGTAGGGTACAGCATAGGGTAACGTGTAGGGCTGGTTGTGGGTTTCTGTTCCAGGTTAGGGTTAGCGAACGGCAAGGTTTAGGGAACAGGTGAGCATAGGGACACGTGGGAGAGGCAGGCTACGTGCTGACAAACGTGTCAGTGCCAGCGTACGGGTCAGGAGTAAAGTATGGTGTAGGGCTGGTTGTGGGTTTCCATTCCACGCTAGGGTTAGGGTTAGGGAACGGCAAGGCTTAGGGCACAGCTGAGGGTACAGAAACGTGGGAGGGTCAGGCTATGTGCTGACGCATGGTTCAGTGCCAGTGTACGGGCCAGGATTAGGGTACGGAGTAGGGTAAGGTGTAGGGCTGTTGGTGGGTTTCTGTTCCGGGTTAGGGTTAGGGAACGGCAAGGCTTAGGGCACAGGTAAGGGTACGGAAACGAGGGAGAGGCACGCTACGTGCTGACACACGGGTCAGTGCCAGCGTACGCGCCAGAATTAGGGTACGGCGTAGGGTAAGGTGTAGGGCTGGTGGTGGGTTTCTGTTCCAGGGTAGGGTTAGGGTTAGGGATCGGCAAGGCTTAGGGCACAGGTGAGGGTATGGAAACATGGGAGTGGCAGGCTACGTGCTTACACAAGGGTCAGTTCCAGTGTACGGCCCAGGAGTAGGGTACGGCGTAGGGTAAGGTGTAGGGCGGGTGGTGGGTTTCCGTTCCCGGCTAGGGTTAGGGTTAGGGAATGGCAAGGCTTAGGGCACAGGTGAGGGTACAGAAACGTGGGAGGGTCAGGCTACGTGCTGACGCAAGTGTCAGTGCCAGCGTACGGCCCAGGAATAGGGTATGGCGTAGGGTAAAGTGTAGGGTTAGGGTTAGGGAACGGCAAGGCTTAGGGCACAGGTGAGGGTACGGAAACGTGGGAGGGTCAGGCTACATGCTGAAGCACGGGTCAGTGCCAGGGTGTGGACCAGGAGTAGGGTACGGCGTAGGGTAAGGTGTAAGACTGGTGGTGGGTGTCCATTCCGGGGTTTGATTAGGGTTAGGGAACGTCAAGTTTTAGGGCACAGGTGAGGGTACGGAAACGTGGGAGGGTCAGGCTACCTGCTGACGCATGGGTCAGTGCCAGCGTATGGGCCAGGAGTAGGGTACGGCGTAGGGTAAGGTGTAGGGCTGGTGGTGGGTTTCCGTTCTGGGCTAGGGTTAGGGTTAGGGAACGGCAAGGCTAAGGGCACAGGTGAGGGTACGGAAACTTGGGAGAGGCAGGCTACGTGCTGACGCACGGGTCAGTGCCAGCATACAGGCCAGGAGTAGGGTACGGCATAGGGTATGGTGTAGGGCTGGTGGTGGGTTTCAGTTCAGGGCTAGGGTTAGGGTTAGTGAACGGCAAGGCTTAGGGCACAGGTGAGGGTACAGAAACGTGTTAGGTTCATGGTGCATGTTGATGCATGGAATAGTGTCATCGTACGCATTAGGATTAGGGTACGGCGTACAGTAAGGTGTACGGATGGCGGTAGGTTTACATTCCGGTGTAGGGTTAGGGATAGCGAATTGCAAGGTATAGGGCACAGGTGATGGTACGGAAATGTGTTAGGTTCAGGGTACGTGTTGACTCACGGGTTAGTGTGAGCGTACGCATGAGGATTAGGGTACCGCATAGAGTAAGGTGTAGGGTTGGTGGTAGGTTTCCGTTCCAGTCTAGGGTTATGTTTAGGGACTGGCAAAGTTTAGGGCACAGGTGAGGGTACGAAACGTGTTAGGGTCAGGGTACGTGTTGATGCACAGGTTAGTGTCAGCATACGAATTAGGATTAGGGTATGGCGTAAGGTAAGGTGTAGGGTTGGTGGTAGTTTTCCGTTCCGGGCTAGGGTTAAGGTAAGGGAACGGCAAGGTTTATGGCAGAGGTGAGGGTCCAGAAACGTGTAAGGGTCAGGGTACGTGTTGATGTATGAATTAGGATTAGGGTACAGCTTAGGGTAAGGTGTAGGGCTGATGGTAGGTTTCTGTTCCGGGCTAAGGTTAAGGATAGGCAACGGCAAGGTTTGGGGCACAGCTGAGGGTACGGAAACGTGTTAGTGTCAGGGTACATGTTGACTCACCGGTTAGTGCCAGCGTACGGATTAGGATTAGTGTACGGCGTAGATAAGGTGTAGGGTTGGTGGTAGGTTTCCGTTCCAGGCTATGGTTAGGGTTAGGGAAAGTCAAGGTTTCTATTTGTAGGTTTTTTAAGGAAACTCCATACTGTTCTCCATAGTGACTGTATCAATTTACATTCCCAACAATAGTGGAAGAGGGCTCCTTTTGTCCACACCCGCCCCAGAATTTGTTGTCTGTAGATTTTCTGATGATGCCGATTCTAACAGGTGTGAGGTGATACCTCATTGTAGTTTTGATTTGCATTTCTCTAATAATTAGTGCTCTTGAGCAGCTTTTCATTTGCGTCTTTGCCATCTCTGTGTCTTCTTTGAAGAAACGTCTCTTTAGATATTCTGCCCATTTTTGTGTTGGGTTGTTTGTTTTTGTAATATTAAGCTGCATGAGCTGTTTATATATATTGGAGATTAAACCTTTGTCCATTGCTTCGTTTGCAACTATTTTCGCCCATTCTGAGGGATGCCTTTTTCCATTCCCCGCTTTTTAACCAAAAAAGAAAGAAAGAAAAAGAAGCAGAACACTAATGTGCATAAAATATGCCGTTTGAAACGGTCGTTTTGAAATATGGACGTCCTTTGAATTTTTTGGTCGATATGTGACCCCAGGATTTGTTTTCAGGGCAGGTGTCATTTACAGGCCTGCAATGATTTTGAATATCAACTGACCATTAGCGCTGGGATTAAATCTGCTGTTGTGTGAAACGGCCACAAGGTGGCAGCAGTTCTCCCTTACCAAATCTGGTTACTAGGGCCACAGAGCCTCAATGGAAGTCGTGTTCTAGATTGGAATTTAGAATGGAATGTGCCAGGAGAAAGCCCCTCAAGTTTGTCTCCCTACTTCTTGTTCGTATTTTTAATTTAAATTTTTATTTTTTATTACAGCAAGTTTGATTACAATGTTTGGCTTGTTGGAGGTGTGGAAGATGTGGTTCTTTTACACATATACAGATGTGTGTTCTTCCTGGGATCCTTTTTACAGGTACATTATGACAGAATGTTGAGTAGTCTTCTCTTGGTATTCCGTAGGTCTTTGGTGATTATATATGTCACCTGTGTTTGTATATGTCTGTTAACCCCGATATCGTAATGAAACCAATCCTCACACCTTTCCATTGGTGAACCATAACTTTGTTTAATGAATCTGTGATTGCCCTTCTCCGTGGAAATATCTGCCCTGGTATCCATTTTTAGGTAACACCTATAAGTGATATGATATGATATGTGTCTTTCACTTTCTGACTTACTACAAGTCACGTGATTACCTCTAGACTCATCTACGGTGCTGCAAATGGCATTGTGTCCTTATTTTCCTTGGCTTCTATTCTGCCTTAGCGAGGTCCATTTTCAACAATGTGATTCCCTGAGGGTTGTGGATTAGCTGACCTGGGCAACCTTACCCTGCCGGCCGGCCCTCCCCAGGTGTGCCTGGTTGAGGTCAATATAAACAGCGCTCCAGGCAGCAATAGCCCCTGAAGCTGTGCCTGACTCCATATTCTCTGCCCCGTCAGCAGTCTCGCGGCAGAGCTGGTGGGAGGAAATGAGGGGCCACAGCTTTATGGGTGGCCTGGTGTGAGTGGGGTTATGCTGGCCTTTCTGCAGGAGTTGCCAGGCTGCCACCTGTAAAGGAGAGGATGTGTCACCCATACCTTCCACTGGAATTTCTCTCCGGACCGAGGTGAGGAAGGAAAAAAGCAGTGGGGGCCGGGACAGGAGGGGTATCACAGGCAGGACAATGGAAAGCTTCCGGAAGTGCGCCCGGGGCGAGGACCACCCTGGCTGGCCTGCAGGCACCAAGTTGGCCTGCGTGCTGTCGCTGGTGTGGCTAGACGGCCCTTCCTCTTGTCTTTCAAGCCCTTGTACATATTCAGGTGTTTTACCTGGGAAGGGTGGGAACAGTTCAGCAGCAGCTGGCCTGGGGCTCAGCTCACTTTTATCCAGAGATGCCTCGGCACGGTCCCCCAGCTTTGCAATGAAGACGCTCCTTGTGTGGGGTGTGGGTTGCTGGCTGTGTGGGAGATGATTCCCCACCTCTGACCAATTTCAGAATTGTTTAGCGCTGGAGCAATTGCCCGGATAGGGGTTTCCTCTGTATAACTGGTGGGCTCAGGATTTTCTTCTTTTATGTTTCAAGTTAGCATTTATTCCTCTTTTATGTATTTATAGATATAAGCATGGATATAATTCATTCCTATAAATACATCTATGAGAAGGGAAGAACATTTTTCTGTTTTATTTTTAAATTTTATTTTTTATAATTTTGAAATTTAATTTTATTTACTTTTTTATACAGCAGGTTATTATTAGTTATGTATTTTATGCATATACATGTATACAGGTCAATCTCAATCTCCCAACTCACCCCACCACCACCACCCCATGGCTTCCCACACTTGGTGTCCATACGTTTGTTCTCTACCTCTGTGTCTCTATTTCTTCCCTGCAAACCAGTTCATCTGTACAATTTTTTAGGTTCCACATATATGCATTAATATACAATATTTGTTTTCCTCTTTCTGACTTACTTCTTTCTGTATGACAGTCTCTAGATCCATCCATGGAAAGAAACAAAAAGAAGCGGAACACTAATGTGCGTAAAATATGGCTTTTGAAACGGTCGTTTTGAAATATGGACGTCCTTTGAATTTTTTGGTCGATATGTGACCCCAGGATTTGTTTTCAGGGCAGGTGTCATTTACAGGCCTGCAATGATTTTGAATATCAACTGACCATTAGCGCTGGGATTAAAGCTGCTGTTGTGTGAAACGGCCACAAGGTGGCAGCAGTTCTCCCTTACCAATTCTGGTTACTAGGGCAACAGAGCCTCAATGGAAGTCGTGTTGCAGATTGGAATTTAGAATGGAATGTGCCAGGAGAAAGGCCCTCATGTTTGTCTCCCTACTTCTTGTTCATGTTTTCAGTTTAATTTTTATTTTTTATTACAGCAAGTTTGATTACAATGTTTGGCTTGTTGGAGGTGTGGAAGATGTGGTTCTTTTACACATATACATATGTCTGTTTTTCCTGGGATCCTTTTCCCATGTACGTTATGACAGAATGTTGAGTAGTCTTTTGGTATTCCATAGGTCTTTGGTGATTATATATGTCACCTGTGTTTGTATAAGTCTGTTAACCCCGATATCGTAATGAAACCAATCCTCACACCTTTCCATTGGTGAACCATAAGTTTGTTTAATGAATCTCTGATTGCCCTTCTCGGTGGAAATATCTGCCCTGGTATCCATTTTTAGGTAACACCTATAAGTGATATGATATGATATGTGTCTTTCACTTTCTGACTTACTACAAGTCATGTGATTACCTCTAGACTCATCTACGGTGGTGCAAATGGCATTGTGTTCTTTTTTTCCTTGGCTTCTCTTCTGCCTTAGTGTGGTCCATTTTCAACAATGTGATTCCCTGAGTGTTGTGGATTAGCTGACCTGGGCAGCCTTACTCTACCGCCCGGCCCTCCCCATTTGTGCCTGGTTGAGGTCAATATAAACAGCGCTCCAGGCAGCAATAGCCCCTGAAGCTGTGCCTGACTCCATATTCTCTGCCCCGTCAGCAGTCTCGGGGCTGTGCTGGTGGGAGGGAATGAGGGGCCACAGCTTTGTTGGTGGCCCGGTGTGAGTGGGGTACTGCTGGCCTTTCTGCAGGAGTTGCCAGGCTGCCACCTGTAAAGAAGAGGATGTGTCACCCATACGTTCCGCTGGAGTCTCTCTCTGGACAGAGGTGAGGAAGGAAAAACGCAGTGGGGGCCGGGACAGGTGGGGTATCTCAGGCAGGACAATGGAAAGCTTCCGGAAGAGCGCGCGGGAGCAGGACCACCCTGGCTGGCCTGCAGGCACCAAGTTGGCCTGCGTGCTGTTGCTGGTGTGGCTCCACAGCCCTTCCTCTAGTCTTTCAAGCCCTTGTACATATTCAGGTGTTTTACCTGGGAAGGGTGGGAACAGTTCAGCAGCAGCTGGCCTTGGGCTCAGCTCACCTTTTTTCAGAGATGCCTTGGCTCGGTCCCCCAGCTTTGCAATGAGGACGCTCCATGTGTGGAGTGTGGGTTGCTGGCTGTATGGGGATGATTCCCACCTCTGACCAATTTCAGAATTGTTTGCCGCTGGAGCAAGTGCCCTGATAGGGTTTTCCTCTGTATAACTGGTGGGTTCAGGTTTTTTTCCTTTTATGGTTCCAGTTAGATTTTATTCCTCTTTTATATATTTATAGATATAAGCATGGAAATAATTCTTTCCTATAAATACATCTGTGTGAAGGGAAGAACTTTTTTCTGTTTTATATTTAAATTTTATTTTTTAGGATTTTGAAATTTAATTTTATTTACTTTTATATACAGCAGGTTATTATTAGTTATGTATTTTATGCATATACATGTATACAGGTCAATCTCAAACTCCCAACTCATCCCACCACCACCACCCCATGGCTTCCCACACTTGGTGTCCATACGTTTGTTCTCTACCTCTGTGTCTCTATTTCTTCCCTGCAAACCAGTTCATCTGTACCATTTTTTAGGTTCCACATATATGCATTAATATACAATATTTGTTTTCCTCTTTCTGACCTACTTCATTCTGTATGACTGTCTCTAGATCCATCGATGTCTCTACAAATGACCCAGTTTCATTCCTTTTTATGGTTGAGTAATATTCCATTTTATACATGTACCACATCTTTATCCATTCATCTGTGTGAGGGCATTTAGGTTGCTTCCATTACCTGGCCTTTGTAAATAGTGCTGCAATGAACATTGTGGTGAATGTGCCTTTTTGATTTATGGTTTTCTCTGGGTCTATTCCCAGAAGTGGGATTGCAGGATCCGATGGTAATTCTATTTCTAGTTTTTTTAAGGAAACTCCATAGTGTTCTCCATAGTGACTGTATCAATTTACATTCCCACCAATAGTGGAAGAGGGATCCTTTTGTCCACACCCTCCCCAGAATTTGTTTTTTGTAGATTTTCTGATGATGCCGATTCTAACAGGTGTGAGGTGATACCTCATTGTAGTTTCGATTTGCATTTCTCTAATAATTAGTGCTCTTCAGCAGCTTTTCATGTGCATCTTGGCCATCTCTGTGTCGTCTTTGAAGAAACGTCTCTTTAGATCTACTGCCCATTTTTGTATTGGGTTTTTTGTTTTTTTTAATATTAAGCTGCATGAGCTGTTTATATATTGGAGATTAAACCTTTGTCCATTGATTCGTTTTCAACGATTTTCGCCCATTCTGAGGGATGCCTTTTTCCATTCCCGTTTTTTTAACAAAAAAGTAAAGAAACAAAAAGAAGAAGAACACTAATGTGCGTAAAATATGGCGTTTGAAACGGTCGTTTTGAAATATGGACGTCCTTTGAATTTTTTGGTCGATATGTGACCCCAGGATTGGTTTTCAGGGCAGGTGTCATTTTCCGGCCTGCAATGATTTTGAATATCAACTGACCATTAGCGCTGGGATTAAAGCTGCTGTTGTGTGAAACGGCCACAAGGTGGCAGCTGTTCTCCCTTACCAATTCTGGTTACTAGGGCAACAGAGCCTCAATGGAAGTCGTGTTCTAGATTGGAATTTAGAATGGAATGTGCCAGGAGAAAGCCCCTCAAGTTAGTCTCCCTACTTCTTGTTCGTGTTTTTAATTTAATTTTTATTTTTTATTACAGCAAGTTTGATTAAAATGTTTGGCTTGTTGTAGGTGTGGAAGATGTGGTTCTTTTACACATATACAGATGTCGGTTTTTCCTGGGATCCTTTTCCCATGTACGTTATGACAGAATGTTGAGTAGTCTTTTGGTATTCCGTAGGTCTTTGGTGATTATATATGTCACCTGTGTTTGTATAAGTCTGTTAACCCCGATATCGTAATGAAACCAATGCTCAAACCTTTCCATTGGTGAACCATAAGTTTGTTTAATGAATCTCTAATTGCCCTTCTCGGTGGAAATATCTGCCCTGGTATCCATTTTTAGGTAAAACCTATAAGTGATATGATATGATATGTGTCTTTCACTTTCTGACTTACTACATGTCACGTGATTACCTCTAGACTCATCTACGGTGCTGCAAATGGCATTGTGTCCTTATTTTCCTTGGCTTCTATTCTGCCTTAGCGAGGTCCATTTTCAACAATGTGATTCCCTGAGGGTTGTGGATTAGCTGACCTGGGCAGCCTTACCCTGCCGGCCGGCCCTCCCCAGGTCTGCCTGGTTGAGGTCAATATAAACAGCGCTCCAGGCAGCAATAGCCCCTGAAGCTGTGCCTGCCTCCATATTCTCTGCCCCGTCAGCAGTCTCGGGGCTGTGCTGGTGGGAGGGAGTGAGGGGCCACAGCTTTGTTGGTGGCCCGGTGTGAGTGGGGTTCTGCTGGCCTTTCTGCAGGAGATGCCAGGCTGCCTCCTGTAAAGAGGAGGATGTGTCACCCATACCTTCCGCTGGAATTTCTCTCCGGACAGAGGTGAGGAAGGAAAAATGCAGTGGGGGCCGGGACAAGAGGGGTATCTCAGGCAGGACAATGGAAAGCTTCCGGAAGAGCTCCCGGGGCCAGGACCACCCTGGCTGGCCTGCAGGCACCAAGTTGACCTGCGTGCTGTCGCTGGTGTGGCTCCACGGCCCTTCCTCTAGTCTTTCAAGCCCTTGTACATATTCAGGTGTTTTTCCTGGGAAGGGTGGGAACAGTTCAGCAGCAGCTGGCCTTGGGCTCAGCTCACCTTTTTTCAGAGATGCCTTGGCTCGGTCCCCTAGCTTTGCAATGAGCAAGCTCCTTGTGTGGGGTGTGGGTTGCTGGCTGTATGGGAGATGATTCCCCACCTCTGAACAATTTCAATATTGTTTACCGTTGGAGCAAGTGCCCTGATAGTGTTTTTCTCTTTATAGCTGGTCGGTTCAGGTTTTTCTTCGTTTATGGTTCAAGTTAGCTTTTATTCCTCTTTTATGTATTTATAGGTATAAGCATGGAAATAATTCATTCCTCTAAATACATCTGTGTGAAGGGAAGAACTTTTTTCTGTTTTATTTTTTATAATTTTGAAATTTAATTTTATTTACTTTTTTATACAGCGGGTTATTATTAGTTATTTGTTTTATGCATATACATGTATACAGGTCAATCTCAATCTCACAACTCATCCCACCACCACCACCCCATGGCTTCCCACACTTGGTGTCCATACGTTTGTTCTCTACCTCTGTGTCTCTATTTCTTCCCTGCAAACCAGTTCATCTGTACAATTTTTTAGGTTCCACATATATGCATTAATATACAATATTTGTTTTCCCCTTTCTGACTTACTGCATTCTGTATGACAGTCTCTAGATCCATCGATGTCTCTACAAATGACCCAGATTCATTCCTTTTTATGGCCGAGTAATATTCCATTTTATATATGTACCCCATCTTTATCCATTCATCTGTCTTTGGGCGTTTAGGTTGCTTCCATTACCTGGCTATTGTAAATAGTGCTGCAATGAACATTGTGGTGAATGTGCCTTTTTGATTTATGGTTTTCTTTGGGTATATGCCCAGAATTGGAATTGCTGGATCAGATGGTAATTCTATTTCTAGATTTTTTAAGGAAACTCCATAGTGTTCTCCATAGTGACTCTATTAATTTACATTCCCACCAATAGTGGAAGAGGGCTCCTTTTGTCCACACCCTCCCCAGAATTTGTTGTTTGTAGATTTTCTGATGATGCCGATTCTAACAGGTGTGAGGTGATACCTCATTGTAGTTTTGATTTGCATTTCTCTAATAATTAGTGCTCTTGAGCAGCTTCTCATGTGCGTCTTGGCCATCTCTGTGTCTTCTTTTAAGAAAGGTCTCTTGAGATCTTCTGCCCATTTCTGTATTGGGAGGGTCGTGGGATGGTCAGGCTGTGTGCTGACGCACGTGTCAGTGCCAGCGTAAGGGCCAGGAGTAGGGTACAGCATAGGGTAACGTGTAGGGCTGGTTGTGGGTTTCCGTTCCAGGTTAGGGTTAGGGAACGGCAAGGTTTAGGGAACAGGTGAGCATAGGGACACGTGGGAGAGGCAGGCTACGTGCTGACAAACGTGTCAGTGCCAGCGTACGGGTCAGGAGTAAAGTATGGTGTAGGGCTGGTTGTGGGTTTCCATTCCGCGCTAGGGTTAGGGTTAGGGAACGGCAAGGCTTAGGGCACAGCTGAGGGTACAGAAACGTGGGAGGGTCAGGCTATGTGCTGACGCATGGTTCAGTGCCAGTGTACGGGCCAGGATTAGGGTACAGAGTAGGGTAAGGTGTAGGGCTGTTGGTGGGTTTCTGTTCCGGGTTAGGGTTAGGGAACGGCAAGGCTTAGGGCACAGGTAAGGGTACGGAAACGAGGGAGAGGCACGCTACGTGCTGACACACGGGTCAGTGCCAGCGTACGCGCCAGAATTAGGGTACGGCGTAGGGTAAGGTGTAGGGCTGGTGGTGGGTTTCTGTTCCAGGGTAGGGTTAGGGTTAGGGATCGGCAAGGCTTAGGGCACAGGTGAGGGTATGGAAACATGGGAGTGGCAGGCTACGTGCTTACACAAGGGTCAGTTCCAGTGTACGGCCCAGGAGTAGGGTACGGCGTAGGGTAAGGTGTAGGGCGGGTGGTGGGTTTCCGTTCCCGGCTAGGGTTAGGGTTAGGGAATGGCAAGGCTTAGGGCACAGGTGAGGGTACAGAAACGTGGGAGGGTCAGGCTACGTGCTGACGCAAGTGTCAGTGCCAGCGTACGGCCCAGGAATAGGGTATGGCGTAGGGTAAAGTGTAGGGTTAGGGTTAGGGAACGGCAAGGCTTAGGGCACAGGTGAGGGTACGGAAACGTGGGAGGGTCAGGCTACATGCTGAAGCACGGGTCAGTGCCAGGGTGTGGACCAGGAGTAGGGTACGGCGTAGGGTAAGGTGTAAGACTGGTGGTGGGTGTCCATTCCGGGGTTTGATTAGGGTTAGGGAACGTCAAGTTTTAGGGCACAGGTGAGGGTACGGAAACGTGGGAGGGTCAGGCTACCTGCTGACGCATGGGTCAGTGCCAGCGTAGGGGCCAGGAGTAGGGTACGGCGTAGGGTAAGGTGTAGGGCTGGTGGTGGGTTTCCGTTCTGGGCTAGGGTTAGGGTTAGGGAACGGCAAGGCTAAGGGCACAGGTGAGGGTACGGAAACTTGGGAGAGGCAGGCTACGTGCTGACGCACGGGTCAGTGCCAGCATACAGGCCAGGAGTAGGGTACGGCATAGGGTATGGTGTAGGGCTGGTGGTGGGTTTCAGTTCAGGGCTAGGGTTAAGGTTAGTGAACGGCAAGGCTTAGGGCACAGGTGAGGGTACAGAAACGTGTTAGGTTCATGGTGCATGTTGATGCATGGAATAGTGTCATCGTACGCATTAGGATTAGGGTACGGCGTACAGTAAGGTGTACGGATGGCGGTAGGTTTACATTCCGGTGTAGGGTTAGGGATAGCGAATTGCAAGGTATAGGGCACAGGTGATGGTACGGAAATGTGTTAGGTTCAGGGTACGTGTTGACTCACGGGTTAGTGTGAGCGTACGCATGAGGATTAGGGTACCGCATAGAGTAAGGTGTAGGGTTGGTGGTAGGTTTCCGTTCCAGTCTAGGGTTATGTTTAGGGACTGGCAAAGTTTAGGGCACAGGTGAGGGTACGAAACGTGTTAGGGTCAGGGTACGTGTTGATGCACAGGTTAGTGTCAGCATACGAATTAGGATTAGGGTATGGCGTAAGGTAAGGTGTAGGGTTGGTGGTAGTTTTCCGTTCCGGGCTAGGGTTAAGGTAAGGGAACGGCAAGGTTTATGGCAGAGGTGAGGGTACGGAAACGTGTTAGGGTCAGGGTACGTGTTGACGTATGGATTAGGATTAGGGTACAGCTTAGGGTAAGGTGTAGGGCTGATGGTAGGTTTCTGTTCCGGGCTAAGGTTAAGGATAGGCAACGGCAAGGTTTGGGGCACAGCTGAGGGTACGGAAACGTGTTAGTGTCAGGGTACATGTTGACTCACCGGTTAGTGCCAGCGTACGGATTAGGATTAGTGTACCGCGTAGATAAGGTGCACGGTTGGTGGTAGGTTTCCGTTCCAGGCTACGGTTAGGGTTAGGGAAAGTCAAGGTTTCTATTGGTAGGTTTTTTAAGGAAACTCCATACTGTTCTCCATAGTGACTGTATCAATTTACATTCCCAACAATAGTGGAAGAGGGCTCCTTTTGTCCACACCCTCCCCAGAATTTGTTGTCTGTAGATTTTCTGATGATGCCGATTCTAACAGGTGTGAGGTGATACCTCATTGTAGTTTTGATTTGCATTTCTCTAATAATTAGTGCTCTTGAGCAGCTTTTCATTTGCGTCTTGGCCATCTCTGTGTCTTCTTTGAAGAAACGTCTCTTTAGATATTCTGCCCATTTTTGTGTTGGGTTGTTTGTTTTTGTAATATTAAGCTGCATGAGCTGTTTATATATATTGGAGATTAAACCTTTGTCCATTGATTCGTTTGCAACTATTTTCGCCCATTCTGAGGGATGCCTTTTTCCATTCCCCGCTTTTTAACCAAAAAAGAAAGAAAGAAAAAGAAGCAGAACACTAATGTGCATAAAATATGCCGTTTGAAACGGTCGTTTTGAAATATGGACGTCCTTTGTATTTTTTGGTCGATATGTGACCCCAGGATTTGTTTTCAGGGCAGGTGTCATTTACAGGCCTGCAATGATTTTGAATATCAACTGACCATTAGCGCTGGGATTAAAGCTGCTGTTGTGTGAAACGGCCACAAGGTGGCAGCAGTTCTCCCTTACCAAATCTGGTTAATAGGGCAACAGAGCCTCAATGGAAGTCGTGTTCTAGATTGGAATTTAGAATGGAATGTGCCAGGAGAAAGCCCCTCAAGTTTGTCTCCCTACTTCTTGTTCGTATTTTTAATTTAAATTTTTATTTTTTATTACAGCAAGTTTGATTACAATGTTTGGCTTGTTGTAGGTGTGGAAGATGTGGTTCTTTTACACATATACAGATGTGTGTTCTTCCTGGGATCCTTTTTCCAGGTACATTATGACAGAATGTTGAGTAGTCTTCTCTTGGTATTCCGTAGGTCTTTGGTGATTATATATGTCACCTGTGTTTGTATATGTCTGTTAACCCCGATATCGTAATGAAACCAATCCTCACACCTTTCCATTGGTGAACCATAACTTTGTTTAATGAATCTGTGATTGCCCTTCTCCGTGGAAATATCTGCCCTGGTATCCATTTTTAGGTAACACCTATAAGTGATATGATATGATATGTGTCTTTCACTTTCTGACTTACTACAAGTCACGTGATTACCTCTAGACTCATCTACGGTGCTGCAAATGGCATTGTGTCCTTATTTTCCTTGGCTTCTATTCTGCCTTAGCGAGGTCCATTTTCAACAATGTGATTCCCTGAGGGTTGTGGATTAGCTGACCTGGGCAACCTTACCCTGCCGGCCGGCCCTCCCCAGGTATGCCTGGTTGAGGTCAATATAAACAGCGCTCCAGGCAGCAATAGCCCCTGAAGCTGTGCCTGACTCCATATTCTCTGCCCCGTCAGCAGTCTCGCGGCAGAGCTGGTGGGAGGAAATGAGGGGCCACAGCTTTATGGGTGGCCTGGTGTGAGTGGGGTTCTGCTGGCCTTTCTGCAGGAGTTGCCAGGCTGCCACCTGTAAAGGAGAGGATGTGTCACCCATACCTTCCGCTGGAATTTCTCTCCGGACCGAGGTGAGGAAGGAAAAAAGCAGTGGGGGCCGGGATAGGAGGGGTATCACAGGCAGGACAATGGAAAGCTTCCGGAAGTGCGCCCGGGGCGAGGACCACCCTGGCTGGCCTGCAGGCACCAAGTTGGCCTGCGTGCTGTCGCTGGTGTGGCTAGACGGCCCTTCCTCTTGTCTTTCAAGCCCTTGTACATATTCAGGTGTTTTACCTGGGAAGGGTGGGAACAGTTCAGCAGCAGCTGGCCTGGTGCTCAGCTCACCTTTATCCAGAGATGCCTCGGCACGGTCCCCCAGCTTTGCAATGAAGACGCTCCTTGTGTGGGGTGTGGGTTGCTGGCTGTATGGGAGATGATTCCCCACCTCTGACCAATTTCAGAATTGTTTGGCGCTGGAGCAAGTGCCCGGATAGGGGTTTCCTCTTTATAACTGGTGGGCTCAGGATTTTCTTCTTTTATGTTTCAAGTTAGCATTTATTCCTCTTTTATGTATTTATAGATATAAGCATGGATATAATTCATTCCTATAAATACATCTATGAGAAGGGAAGAACATTTTTCTGTTTTATTTTTAAATTTTATTTTTTATAATTTTGAAATTTAATTTTATTTACTTTTTTATACAGCAGGTTATTATTAGTTATGTATTTCATGCATATACATGTATACAGGTCAATCTCAATCTCCCAACTCATCCCACCACCACCACCCCATGGCTTCCCACACTTGGTGTCCATACGTTTGTTCTCTACCTCTGTGTCTCTATTTCTTCCCTGCAATCCAGTTCATCTGTACAATTTTTTAGGTTCCACATATATGCATTAATATACAATATTTGTTTTCCTCTTTCTGACTTACTTCATTCTGTATGACAGTCTCTAGATCCATCCATGGAAAGAAACAAAAAGAAGCGGAACACTAATGTGCGTAAAATATGGCTTTTGAAACGGTCGTTTTGAAATATGGACGTCCTTTGAATTTTTTGGTCGATATGTGATCCCAGGATTTGTTTTCAGGGCAGGTGTCATTTACAGGCCTGCAATGATTTTGAATATCAACTGACCATTAGCGCTGGGATTAAAGCTGCTGTTGTGTGAAACGGCCACAAGGTGGCAGCAGTTCTCCCTTACCAATTCTGGTTACTAGGGCAACAGAGCCTCAATGGAAGTCGTGTTGCAGATTGGAATTTAGAATGGAATGTGCCAGGAGAAAGGCCCTCATGTTTGTCTCCCTACTTCTTGTTCATGTTTTCAGTTTAATTTTTATTTTTTATTACAGCAAGTTTGATTACAATGTTTGGCTTGTTGGAGGTGTGGAAGATGTGGTTCTTTTACACATATACACATGTCTGTTTTTCCTGGGATCCTTTTCCCATGTACGTTATGACAGAATGTTGAGTAGTCTTTTGGTATTCCGTAGGTCTTTGGTGATTATATATGTCACCTGTGTTTGTATAAGTCTGTTAACCCCGATATCGTAATGAAACCCATCCTCACACCTTTCCATTGGTGAACCATAAGTTTGTTTAATGAATCTCTGATTGCCCTTCTCGGTGGAAATATCTGCCCTGGTATCCATTTTTAGGTAACACCTATAAGTGATATGATATGATATGTGTCTTTCACTTTCTGACTTACTACAAGTCACGTGATTACCTCTAGACTCATCTACGGTGCTGCAAATGGCATTGTGTCCTTATTTTCCGTGGCTTCTATTCTGCCTTAGCGAGGTCCATTTTCAACAATGTGATTCCCTGAGGGTTGTGGATTAGCTGACCTGGGCAGCCTTACCCTGCCGGCCGGCCCTCCCCAGGTGTGCCTGGTTGAGTTCAATATAAACAGCGCTCCAGGCAGCAATAGCCCCTGAAGCTGTGCCTGACTCCATATTCTCTGCCCGGTCAGCAGTCTCGGGGCTGTGCTGGTGGGAGGGAGTGAGGGGCCACAGCTTTGTTGGTGGCCCGGTGTGAGTGGGGTTCTGCTGGCCTTTCTGCAGGAGTTGCCAGGCTGCCACCTGTAAAGAAGAGGATGTGTCACCCATACCTTCCGCTGGAATTTCTCTCTGGACAGAGGTGAGGAAGGAAAAAAGCATTGGGGGCCGGGACAGGTGGGGTATCTCAGGCAGGACAATGGAAAGCTTCCGGAAGAGCGCCCGGGGGCAGGACCACCATGGCTGGACAGCAGGCACCAAGTTGGCCTGCGTGCTGTTGCTGGGGTGGCTCCACGGCCCTTCCTCTAGTCTTACAATCCCTTGTACATATTCAGGTGTTTTACCTGGGAAGGGTGGGAACAGTTCAGCAGCAGCTGGCCTGGGGCTCAGCTCACCTTTATTCAGAGATGCCTCTGCACGATCCCCAAGCGTTGCAATGAGGACGCTCCTTGCCTGGGGTGTGGGTTGCTGGCTGTATGGGAGATGATTCCCCACCTCTGACCAATTTCAGAATTGTTTACCGCTGGAACAAGTGCCCTGATAGGGTTTTCCTCTGTATAACTGGTGGGTTCAGGTTTTTTTTTCTTTTATGGTTCAAGTTAGATTTTATTCCTCTTTTATGTATTTATAGATATAAGCATGGAAATAATTCATTCCTATAAATACATCTGTGTGAAGGGAAGAACTTTTTTCTGTATTATTTTTAAATTTTCTTTTTTTAAATTTTGAAATTTAATTTTATTTATTTTTTTATACAGCAGGTTATTATTAGTTATGTAGTTTATGCATATACATGTATGCAGGTCAATCCCAATCTCCCAACTCATCCCACCACCACCACACCATGGCTCTCCACACTTGGTGTCCATACGTTTGTTCTCTACCTCTGTCTCTATTTCTTCCCTGCAAACCAGTTCATCTGTACCAGTTTTTAGGTTCCACATATATGCATTAATATACAATATTTGTTTTCCTCTTTCTGACTTACTTCATTCTGTATGACAGTCTCTAGATCCATCGATGTCTCTACAAATGACCCAGTTTCATTCCTTTTTATGGCTGAGTAATATTCCATTTTATACATGTACCACATCTTTATCCATTCATCTGTCTGTGGGCATTTAGGTTGCTTCCATTACCTGGCTATTGTAAATAGTGCTGCAATGAACATTGTGGTGAATGTGCCTTTTTGATTTATGGTTTTCTTTGGGTATATGCCCAGAAGTGGGATTGCTGGATCAGATGGTAATTCTATTTCTAGTTTTTTTTTAACGAAACTCCATACTGTTCTCCATAGTGACTGTATCAATTTACATTCCCACCAATAGTGGAAGAGGGCTCCTTTTGTCCACACCCTCCCCAGAATTTGTTGTTTCTAGATTTTCTGATGATGCCGATTCTAACAGTGTGAAGTGATACCTCATTGTAGTTTTGATTTGCATTTCTCTAATAATTAGTGCTGTTGAGCAGCTTTTCATGTGCGTCTTGGCCATCTCTGTGTCTTCTTTGAAGAAACGTATCTTTAGATCTTCTGCCCATTTTTGTATTGGCTTGTTTGTTTTTTTAATATTAAGCTGCATGAGCTGTTTATATATATTGGAGATTAAACCTTTGTCCATTGATTCGTTTGCAGCTATTTTCGCCGCTTCTGAGGGATGCCTTTTTCCATTCCCGTTTTTTTAACCAAAAAAGAAAGAAAGAAAAAGAAGCAGAAAACTAATGTGCATAAAATATGCCTTTTGAAATGGTCGTTTTGAAATACGGACGTCCTTTGAATTTTTTGGTCGATATGTGACCCCAGGATTTGTTTTCAGGGCAGGTGTCATTTACAGGCCTGCAATGATTTTGAATATCAACTGACCTTTAGCGCTGGGATTAAAGCTGCTGTTGTGTGAAACGGCCACAAGGTGGCAGCAGTTCTCCCTTACCAATTCTGGTTACTAGGGCAACAGAGCCTCAATGGAAGTCTTGTTCTAGATTGGAATTTAGAATGGAATGTGCCAGGAGAAAGCCCCGCAAGTTTGTCTCCCTACTTCTTGTTCGTGTTTTTAATTTAATTTTTATTTTTTATTACAGCAAGTTTGATTACAATGTTTGGCTTGTTGGAGGTGTGGAAGATGTGGTTCTTTTACACATATACACATGTCTGTTTTTCCTGGGATCCTTTTCCCATGTACGTTATGACAGAATGTTGAGTAGTCTTTTGGTATTCCGTAGGTCTTTGGTGATTATATATGTCACCTGTGTTTGTATAAGTCTGTTAACCCCGATATCGTAATGAAACCCATCCTCACACCTTTCCATTGGTGAACCATAAGTTTGTTTAATGAATCTCTGATTGCCCTTCTCGGTGGAAATATCTGCCCTGGTATCCATTTTTAGGTAACACCTATAAGTGATATGATATGATATGTGTCTTTCACTTTCTGACTTACTACAAGTCACGTGATTACCTCTAGACTCATCTACGGTGGTGCAAATGGCATTGTGTTCTTTTTTTCCTTGGCTTCTCTTCTGCCTTAGCGAGGTCCATTTTCAACAATGTGATTCCCTGAGTGTTGTGGATTAGCTGACCTGGGCAGCCTTACCCTGCCGCCCGGCCCTCCCCAGGTGTGCCTGGTTGAGGTCAATATAAACAGCACTCCAGGCAGCAATAGCCCCTGAAGCTGTTCCTGACTCCATATTCTCTGCCCCGTCAGCAGTCTCGGGGCTGTGCTGGTGGGAGGGAATGAGGGGCCACAGCTTTGTTGGTGGCCCGGTGTGAGTGGGGTTCTGCTGGCCTTTCTGCAGGAGTTGCCAGGCTGCCACCTGTAAAGAAGAGGATGTGTCACCCATACCTTCCGCTGGAATTTCTCTCTGGACAGAGGTGAGGAAGGAAAAAAGCATTGGGGGCCGGGACAGGTGGAGTATCTCAGGCAGGACAATGGAAAGCTTCCGGAAGAGCGCCCGGGGGCAGGACCACCCTGGCTGGACAGCAGGCACCAAGTTGGCCTGCGTTCTGTTGCTGGGGTGGCTCCACGGCCCTTCCTCTAGTCTTACAATCCCTTGTACATATTCAGGTGTTTTACCTGGGAAGGGTGGGAACAGTTCAGCAGCAGCTGGCCTGGGGCTCAGCTCACCTTTATTCAGAGATGCCTCTGCACGATCCCCAAGCGTTGCAATGAGGACGCTCCTTGCCTGGGGTGTGGGTTGCTGGCTGTATGGGAGATGATTCCCCACCTCTGACCAATTTCAGAATTGTTTACCGCTGGAGCAAGTGCCCTGATAGGGTTTTCCTCTGTATAACTGGTGGGTTCAGGTTTTTTTTTCTTTTATGGTTCAAGTTAGATTTTATTCCTCTTTTATGTATTTATAGATATAAGCATGGAAATAATTCATTCCTATAAATACATCTGTGTGAAGGGAAGAACTTTTTTCTGTATTATTTTTAAATTTTCTTTTTTAAAATTTTGAAATTTAATTATATTTATTTTTTTATACAGCAGGTTATTATTAGTTATGTAGTTTATGCATATACATGTATGCAGGTCAATCCCAATCTCCCAACTCATCCCACCACCACCACACCAGGGCTCTCCACACTTGGTGTCCATACGTTTGTTCTCTACCTCTGTCTCTATTTCTTCCCTGCAAACCAGTTCATCTGTACCAGTTTTTAGGTTCCACATATATGCATTAATATACAATATTTGTTTTCCTCTTTCTGACCTACTTCATTCTGTATGACTGTCTCTAGATCCATCGATGTCTCTACAAATGACCCAGTTTCATTCCTTTTTATGGTTGAGTAATATTCCATTTTATACATGTACCACATCTTTATCCATTCATCTGTGTGAGGGCATTTAGGTTGCTTTCATTACCTGGCCTTTGTAAATAGTGCTGCAATGAATATTGTGGTGAATGTGCCTTTTTGATTTATGGTTTTCTCTGGGTCTATTCCCAGAAGTGGGATTGCAGGATCCGATGGTAATTCTATTTCTAGTTTTTTTAAGGAAACTCCATAGTGTTCTCCATAGTGACTGTATCAATTTACATTCCCACCAATAGTGGAAGAGGGATCCTTTTGTCCACACCCTCCCCAGAATTTGTTTTTTGTAGATTTTCTGATGATGCCGATTCTAACAGGTTTGAGGTGATACCTCATTGTAGTTTCGATTTGCATTTCTCTAATAATTAGTGCTCTTCAGCAGCTTTTCATGTGCGTCTTGGCCATCTCTGTGTCGTCTTTGAAGAAACGTCTCTTTAGATCTACTGCCCATTTTTGTATTGGGTTTTTTGTTTTTTTTAATATTAAGCTGCATGAGCTGTTTATATATTGGAGATTAAACCTTTGTCCATTGATTCGTTTTCAACGATTTTCGCCCATTCTGAGGGATGCCTTTTTCCATTCCCGTTTTTTTAACCAAAAAGTAAAGAAACAAAAAGAAGAAGAACACTAATGTGCGTAAAATATGGCTTTTGAAACGGTCGTTTTGAAATATGGACGTCCTTTGAATTTTTTGGTCGATATGTGACCCCAGGATTTGTTTTCAGGGCAGGTGTCATTTTCCGGCCTGCAATGATTTTGAATATCAACTGACCATTAGCGCTGGGATTAAAGCTGCTGTTGTGTGAAACGGCCACAAGGTGGCAGCAGTTCTCCCTTACCAATTCTGGTTACTAGGGCAACAGAGCCTCAATGGAAGTCGTGTTCTAGATTGGAATTTAGAATGGAATGTGCCAGGAGAAAGCCCCTCAAGTTAGTCTCCCTACTTCTTGTTCGTGTTTTTAATTTAATTTTTATTTTTTATTACAGCAAGTTTGATTAAAATGTTTGGCTTGTTGTAGGTGTGGAAGATGTGGTTCTTTTACACATATACAGATGTCGGTTTTTCCTGGGATCCTTTTCCCATGTACGTTATGACAGAATGTTGAGTAGTCTTTTGGTATTCCGTAGGTCTTTGGTGATTATATATGTCACCTGTGTTTGTATAAGTCTGTTAACCCCGATATCGTAATGAAACCAATGCTCAAACCTTTCCATTGGTGAACCATAAGTTTGTTTAATGTATCTCTAATTGCCCTTCTCGGTGGAAATATCTGCCCTGGTATCCATTTTTAGGTAAAACCTATAAGTGATATGATATGATATGTGTCTTTCACTTTCTGACTTACTACATGTCACGTGATTACCTCTAGACTCATCTACGGTGCTGCAAATGGCATTGTGTCCTTATTTTCCTTGGCTTCTATTCTGCCTTAGCGAGGTCCATTTTCAACAATGTGATTCCCTGAGGGTTGTGGATTAGCTGACCTGGGCAGCCTTACCCTGCCGGCCGGCCCTCCCCAGGTCTGCCTGGTTGAGGTCAATATAAACAGCGCTCCAGGCAGCAATAGCCCCTGAAGCTGTGCCTGCCTCCATATTCTCTGCCCCGTCAGCAGTCTCGGGGCTGTGCTGGTGGGAGGGAGTGAGGGGCCACAGCTTTGTTGGTGGCCCGGTGTGAGTGGGGTTCTGCTGGCCTTTCTGCAGGAGATGCCAGGCTGCCTCCTGTAAAGAGGAGGATGTGTCACCCATACCTTCCGCTGGAATTTCTCTCCGGACAGAGGTGAGGAAGGAAAAATGCAGTGGGGGCCGGGACAAGAGGGGTATCTCAGGCAGGACAATGGAAAGCTTCCGGAAGAGCTCCCGGGGCCAGGACCACCCTGGCTGGCCTGCAGGCACCAAGTTGAACTGCGTGCTGTCGCTGGTGTGGCTCCACGGCCCTTCCTCTAGTCTTTCAAGCCCTTGTACATATTCAGGTGTTTTACCTGGGAAGGGTGGGAACAGTTCAGCAGCAGCTGGCCTTGGGCTCAGCTCACCTTTTTTCAGAGATGCCTTGGCTCGGTCCCCTAGCTTTGCAATGAGCAAGCTCCTTGTGTGGGGTGTGGGTTGCTGGCTGTATGGGAGATGATTCCCCACCTCTGAACAATTTCAATATTGTTTACCGTTGCAGCAAGTGCCCTGATAGTGTTTTTCTCTGTATAACTGGTCGGTTCAGGTTTTTCTTCGTTTATGGTTCAAGTTAGCTTTTATTCCTCTTTTATGTATTTATAGGTATAAGCATGGAAATAATTCATTCCTCTAAATACATCTGTGTGAAGGGAAGAACTTTTTTCTGTTTTATTTTTTATAATTTTGAAATTTAATTTTATTTACTTTTTTATACAGCGGGTTATTATTAGTTATTTGTTTTATGCATATACATGTATACAGGTCAATCTCAATCTCACAACTCATCCCACCACCACCACCCCATGGCTTCCCACACTTGGTGTCCATACGTTTGTTCTCTACCTCTGTGTCTCTATTTCTTCCCTGCAAACCAGTTCATCTGTACAATTTTTTAGGTTCCACATATATGCATTAATATAGAATATTTGTTTTCCCCTTTCTGACTTACTGCATTCTGTATGACAGTCTCTAGATCCATCGATGTCTCTACAAATGACCCAGATTCATTCCTTTTTATGGCCGAGTAATATTCCATTTTATATATGTACCCCATCTTTATCCATTCATCTGTCTTTGGGCGTTTAGGTTGCTTCCATTACCTGGCTATTGTAAATAGTGCTGCAATGAACATTGTGGTGAATGTGCCTTTTTGATTTATGGTTTTCTTTGGGTATATGCCCAGAAGTGGAATTGCTGGATCAGATGGTAATTCTATTTCTAGATTTTTTAAGGAAACTCCATAGTGTTCTCCATAGTGACTCTATTAATTTACATTCCCACCAATAGTGGAAGAGGGCTCCTTTTGTCCACACCCTCCCCAGAATTTGTTGTTTGTAGATTTTCTGATGATGCCGATTCTAACAGGTGTGAGGTGATACCTCATTGTAGTTTTGATTTGCATTTCTCTAATAATTAGTGCTCTTGAGCAGCTTCTCATGTGCATCTTGGCCATCTCTGTGTCTTCTTTTAAGAAACGTCTCTTGAGATCTTCTGCCCATTTCTGTATTGGGAGGGTCGTGGGATGGTCAGGCTGTGTGCTGACGCACGTGTCAGTGCCAGCGTAAGGGCCAGGAGTAGGGTACAGCATAGGGTAACGTGTAGGGCTGGTTGTGGGTTTCTGTTCCAGGTTAGGGTTAGCGAACGGCAAGGTTTAGGGAACAGGTGAGCATAGGGACACGTGGGAGAGGCAGGCTACGTGCTGACAAACGTGTCAGTGCCAGCGTACGGGTCAGGAGTAAAGTATGGTGTAGGGCTGGTTGTGGGTTTCCATTCCGCGCTAGGGTTAGGGTTAGGGAACGGCAAGGCTTAGGGCACAGCTGAGGGTACAGAAACGTGGGAGGGTCAGGCTATGTGCTGACGCACGGTTCAGTGCCAGTGTACGGGCCAGGATTAGGGTACGGAGTAGGGTAAGGTGTAGGGCTGTTGGTGGGTTTCTGTTCCGGGTTAGGGTTAGGGAACGGCAAGGCTTAGGGCACAGGTAAGGGTACGGAAACGAGGGAGAGGCACGCTACGTGCTGACACACGGGTCAGTGCCAGCGTACGCGCCAGAATTAGGGTACGGCGTAGGGTAAGGTGTAGGGCTGGTGGTGGGTTTCTGTTCCAGGGTAGGGTTAGGGTTAGGGATCGGCAAGGCTTAGGGCACAGGTGAGGGTATGGAAACATGGGAGTGGCAGGCTACGTGCTTACACAAGGGTCAGTTCCAGTGTACGGCCCAGGAGTAGGGTACGGCGTAGGGTAAGTTGTAGGGCGGGTGGTGGGTTTCCGTTCCCGGCTAGGGTTAGGGTTAGGGAATGGCAAGGCTTAGGGCACAGGTGAGGGTACAGAAACGTGGGAGGGTCAGGCTACGTGCTGACGCAAGTGTCAGTGCCAGCGTACGGCCCAGGAATAGGGTATGGCGTAGGGTAAAGTGTAGGGTTAGGGTTAGGGAACGGCAAGGCTTAGGGCACAGGTGAGGGTACGGAAACGTGGGAGGGTCAGGCTACATGCTGAAGCACGGGTCAGTGCCAGGGTGTGGACCAGGAGTAGGGTACGGCGTAGGGTAAGGTGTAAGACTGGTGGTGGGTGTCCATTCCGGGGTTTGATTAGGGTTAGGGAACGTCAAGTTTTAGGGCACAGGTGAGGGTACGGAAACGTGGGAGGGTCAGGCTACCTGCTGACGCATGGGTCAGTGCCAGCGTATGGGCCAGGAGTAGGGTACGGCGTAGGGTAAGGTGTAGGGCTGGTGGTGGGTTTCCGTTCTGGGCTAGGGTTAGGGTTAGGGAACGGCAAGGCTAAGGGCACAGGTGAGGGTACGGAAACTTGGGAGAGGCAGGCTACGTGCTGACGCACGGGTCAGTGCCAGCATACAGGCCAGGAGTAGGGTACGGCATAGGGTATGGTGTAGGGCTGGTGGTGGGTTTCAGTTCAGGGCTAGGGTTAAGGTTAGTGAACGGCAAGGCTTAGGGCACAGGTGAGGGTACAGAAACGTGTTAGGTTCATGGTGCATGTTGATGCATGGAATAGTGTCATCGTACGCATTAGGATTAGGGTACGGCGTACAGTAAGGTGTACGGATGGCGGTAGGTTTACATTCCGGTGTAGGGTTAGGGATAGCGAATTGCAAGGTATAGGGCACAGGTGATGGTACGGAAATGTGTTAGGTTCAGGGTACGTGTTGACTCACGGGTTAGTGTGAGCGTACGCATGAGGATTAGGGTACCGCATAGAGTAAGGTGTAGGGTTGGTGGTAGGTTTCCGTTCCAGTCTAGGGTTATGTTTAGGGACTGGCAAAGTTTAGGGCACAGGTGAGGGTACGAAACGTGTTAGGGTCAGGGTACGTGTTGATGCACAGGTTAGTGTCAGCATACGAATTAGGATTAGGGTATGGCGTAAGGTAAGGTGTAGGGTTGGTGGTAGTTTTCCGTTCCGGGCTAGGGTTAAGGTAAGGGAACGGCAAGGTTTATGGCAGAGGTGAGGGTACGGAAACGTGTTAGGGTCAGGGTACGTGTTGACGTATGGATTAGGATTAGGGTACGGCTTAGTGTAAGGTGTAGGGCTGATGGTAGGTTTCTGTTCCGGGCTAAGGTTAAGGATAGGCAACGGCAAGGTTTGGGGCACAGCTGAGGGTACGGAAACGTGTTAGTGTCAGGGTACATGTTGACTCACCGGTTAGTGCCAGCGTACGGATTAGGATTAGTGTACCGCGTAGATAAGGTGCACGGTTGGTGGTAGGTTTCCGTTCCAGGCTACGGTTAGGGTTAGGGAAAGTCAAGGTTTCTATTGGTAGGTTTTTTAAGGAAACTCCATACTGTTCTCCATAGTGACTGTATCAATTTACATTCCCAACAATAGTGGAAGAGGGCTCCTTTTGTCCACACCCTCCCCAGAATTTGTTGTCTGTAGATTTTCTCATGATGCCGATTCTAACAGGTGTGAGGTGATACCTCATTGTAGTTTTGATTTGCATTTCTCTAATAATTAGTGCTCTTGAGCAGCTTTTCATTTGCGTCTTGGCCATCTCTGTGTCTTCTTTGAAGAAACGTCTCTTTAGATATTCTGCCCATTTTTGTGTTGGGTTGTTTGTTTTTGTAATATTAAGCTGCATGAGCTGTTTATATATATTGGAGATTAAACCTTTGTCCATTGATTCGTTTGCAACTATTTTCGCCCATTCTGAGGGATGCCTTTTTCCATTCCCCGCTTTTTAACCAAAAAAGAAAGAAAGAAAAAGAAGCAGAACACTAATGTGCATAAAATATGCCGTTTGAAACGGTCGTTTTGAAATATGGACGTCCTTTGAATTTTTTGGTCGATATGTGACCCCAGGATTTGTTTTCAGGGCAGGTGTCATTTACAGGCCTGCAATGATTTTGAATATCAACTGACCATTAGCGCTGGGATTAAAGCTGCTGTTGTGTGAAACGGCCACAAGGTGGCAGCAGTTCTCCCTTACCAAATCTGGTTACTAGGGCCACAGAGCCTCAATGGAAGTCGTGTTCTAGATTGGAATTTAGAATGGAATGTGCCAGGAGAAAGCCCCTCAAGTTTGTCTCCCTACTTCTTGTTCGTATTTTTAATTTAAATTTTTATTTTTTATTACAGCAAGTTTGATTACAATGTTTGGCTTGTTGTAGGTGTGGAAGATGTGGTTCTTTTACACATATACAGATGTGTGTTCTTCCTGGGATCCTTTTTCCAGGTACATTATGACAGAATGTTGAGTAGTCTTCTCTTGGTATTCCGTAGGTCTTTGGTGATTATATATGTCACCTGTGTTTGTATATGTCTGTTAACCCCGATATCGTAATGAAACCAATCCTCACACCTTTCCATTGGTGAACCATAACTTTGTTTAATGAATCTGTGATTGCCCTTCTCCGTGGAAATATCTGCCCTGGTATCCATTTTTAGGTAACACCTATAAGTGATATGATATGATATGTGTCTTTCACTTTCTGACTTACTACAAGTCACGTGATTACCTCTAGACTCATCTACGGTGCTGCAAATGGCATTGTGTCCTTATTTTCCTTGGCTTCTATTCTGCCTTAGCGAGGTCCATTTTCAACAATGTGATTCCCTGAGGGTTGTGGATTAGCTGACCTGGGCAACCTTACCCTGCCGGCCGGCCCTCCCCAGGTGTGCCTGGTTGAGGTCAATATAAACAGCGCTCCAGGCAGCAATAGCCCCTGAAGCTGTGCCTGACTCCATATTCTCTGCCCCGTCAGCAGTCTCGCGGCAGAGCTGGTGGGAGGAAATGAGGGGCCACAGCTTTATGGGTGGCCTGGTGTGAGTGGGGTTCTGCTGGCCTTTCTGCAGGAGTTGCCAGGCTGCCACCTGTAAAGGAGAGGATGTGTCACCCATACCATCCGCTGGAATTTCTCTCCGGACCGAGGTGAGGAAGGAAAAAAGCAGTGGGGGCCGGGATAGGAGGGGTATCACAGGCAGGACAATGGAAAGCTTCCGGAAGTGCGCCCGGGGCGAGGACCACCCTGGCTGGCCTGCAGGCACCAAGTTGGCCTGCGTGCTGTCGCTGGTGTGGCTAGACGGCCCTTCCTCTTGTCTTTCAAGCCCTTGTACATATTCAGGTGTTTTACCTGGGAAGGGTGGGAACAGTTCAGCAGCAGCTGGCCTGGGGCTCAGCTCACCTTTATCCAGAGATGCCTCGGCACGGTCCCCCAGCTTTGCAATGAAGACGCTCCTTGTGTGGGGTGTGGGTTGCTGGCTGTATGGGAGATGATTCCCCACATCTGACCAATTTCAGAATTGTTTGGCGCTGGAGCAAGTGCCCGGATAGGGGTTTCCTCTGTATAACTGGTGGGCTCAGGATTTTCTTCTTTTATGTTTCAAGTTAGCATTTATTCCTCTTTTATGTATTTATAGATATAAGCATGGATATAATTCATTCCTATAAATACATCTATGAGAAGGGAAGAACATTTTTCTGTTTTATTTTTAAATTTTATTTTTTATAATTTTGAAATTTAATTTTATTTACTTTTTTATACAGCAGGTTATTATTAGTTATGTATTTTATGCATATACATGTATACAGGTCAATCTCAATCTCCCAACTCATCCCACCACCACCACCCCATGGCTTCCCACACTTGGTGTCCATACGTTTGTTCTCTACCTCTGTGTCTCTATTTCTTCCCTGCAATCCAGTTCATCTGTACAATTTTTTAGGTTCCACATATATGCATTAATATACAATATTTGTTTTCCTCTTTCTGACTTACTTCATTCTGTATGACAGTCTCTAGATCCATCCATGGAAAGAAACAAAAAGAAGCGGAACACTAATGTGCGTAAAATATGGCTTTTGAAACGGTCGTTTTGAAATATGGACGTCCTTTGAATTTTTTGGTCGATATGTGACCCCAGGATTTGTTTTCAGGGCAGGTGTCATTTACAGGCCTGCAATGGTTTTGAATATCAACTGACCATTAGCGCTGGGATTAAAGCTGCTGTTGTGTGAAACGGCCACAAGGTGGCAGCAGTTCTCCCTTACCAATTCTGGTTACTAGGGCAACAGAGCCTCAATGGAAGTCGTGTTGCAGATTGGAATTTAGAATGGAATGTGCCAGGAGAAAGGCCCTCATGTTTGTCTCCCTACTTCTTGTTCATGTTTTCAGTTTAATTTTTATTTTTTATTACAGCAAGTTTGATTACAATGTTTGGCTTGTTGGAGGTGTGGAAGATGTGGTTCTTTTACACATATACACATGTCTGTTTTTCCTGGGATCCTTTTCCCATGTACGTTATGACAGAATGTTGAGTAGTCTTTTGGTATTCCGTAGGTCTTTGGTGATTATATATGTCACCTGTGTTTGTATAAGTCTGTTAACCCCGATATCGTAATGAAACCCATCCTCACACCTTTCCATTGGTGAACCATAAGTTTGTTTAATGAATCTCTGATTGCCCTTCTCGGTGGAAATATCTGCCCTGGTATCCATTTTTAGGTAACACCTATAAGTGATATGATATGATATGTGTCTTTCACTTTCTGACTTACTACAAGTCACGTGATTACCTCTAGACTCATCTACGGTGCTGCAAATTGCATTGTGTCCTTATTTTCCGTGGCTTCTATTCTGCCTTAGCGAGGTCCATTTTCAACAATGTGATTCCCTGAGGGTTGTGGATTAGCTGACCTGGGCAGCCTTACCCTGCCGGCCGGCCCTCCCCAGGTGTGCCTGGTTGAGTACAATATAAACAGCGCTCCAGGCAGCAATAGCCCCTGAAGCTGTGCCTGACTCCATATTCTCTGCCCGCTCAGCAGTCTCGGGGCTGTGCTGGTGGGAGGGAGTGAGGGGCCACAGCTTTGTTGGTGGCCCGGTGTGAGTGGGGTTCTGCTGGCCTTTCTGCAGGAGTTGCCAGGCTGCCACCTGTAAAGAAGAGGATGTGTCACCCATACCTTCTGCTGGAATTTCTCTCTGGACAGAGGTGAGTAAGGAAAAAAGCATTGGGGGCCGGGACAGGTGGGGTATCTCAGGCAGGACAATGGAAAGCTTCCGGAAGAGCGCTCGGGGGCAGGACCACCCTGGCTGGACAGCAGGCACCAAGTTGGCCTGCGTGCTGTTGCTGGGGTGGCTCCACGGCCCTTCCTCTAGTCTTACAATCCCTTGTACATATTCAGGTGTTTTACCTGGGAAGGGTGGGAACAGTTCAGCAGCAGCTGGCCTGGGGCTCAGCTCACCTTTATTCAGAGATGCCTCTGCACGATCCCCAAGCGTTGCAATGAGGACGCTCCTTGCCTGGGGTGTGGGTTGCTGGCTGTATGGGAGATGATTCCCCACCTCTGACCAATTTCAGAATTGTTTACCGCTGGAACAAGTGCCCTGATAGGGTTTTCCTCTGTATAACTGGTGGGTTCAGGTTTTTTTTTCTTTTATGGTTCAAGTTAGATTTTATTCCTCTTTTATGTATTTATAGATATAAGCATGGAAATAATTCATTCCTATAAATACATCTGTGTGAAGGGAAGAACTTTTTTCTGTATTATTTTTAAATTTTCTTTTTTTAAATTTTGAAATTTAATTTTATTTATTTTTTTATACAGCAGGTTATTATTAGTTATGTAGTTTATGCATATACATGTATGCAGGTCAATCCCAATCTCCCAACTCATCCCACCACCACCACACCATGGCTCTCCACACTTGGTGTCCATACGTTTGTTCTCTACCTCTGTCTCTATTTCTTCCCTGCAAACCAGTTCATCTGTACCAGTTTTTAGGTTCCACATATATGCATTAATATACAATAGTTGTTTTCCTCTTTCTGACTTACTTCATTCTGTATGACAGTCTCTAGATCCATCGATGTCTCTACAAATGACCCAGTTTCATTCCTTTTTATGGCTGAGTAATATTCCATTTTATACATGTACCACTTCTTTATCCATTCATCTGTCTGTGGGCATTTAGGTTGCTTCCATTACCTGGCTATTGTAAATAGTGCTGCAATGAACATTGTGGTGAATGTGCCTTTTTTATTTATGGTTTTCTTTGGGTATATGCCCAGAAGTGGGATTGCTGGATCAGATGGTAATTCTATTTCTAGTTTTTTTTTAACGAAACTCCATACTGTTCTCCATAGTGACTGTATCAATTTACATTCCCACCAATAGTGGAAGAGGTCTCCTTTTGTCCACACCCTCCCCAGAATTTGTTGTTTGTAGATTTTCTGATGATGCCGATTCTAACAGTGTGAAGTGATACCTCATTGTAGTTTTGATTTGCATTTCTCTAATAATTAGTGCTGTTGAGCAGCTTTTCATGTGCGTCTTGGCCATCTCTGTGTCTTCTTTGAAGAAACGTATCTTTAGATCTTCTGCCCATTTTTGTATTGGGTTGTTTGTTTTTTTAATATTAAGCTGCATGAGCTGTTTATATATATTGGAGATTAAACCTTTGTCCATTGATTCGTTTGCAGCTATTTTCGCCGCTTCTGAGGGATGCCTTTTTCCATTCCCGTTTTTTTAACCAAAAAAGAAAGAAAGAAAAAGAAGCAGAAAACTAATGTGCATAAAATATGCCTTTTGAAATGGTCGTTTTGAAATACGGACGTCCTTTGAATTTTTTGGTCGATATGTGACCCCAGGATTTGTTTTCAGGGCAGGTGTCATTTACAGGCCTGCAATGATTTTGAATATCAACTGACCTTTAGCGCTGGGATTAAAGCTGCTGTTGTGTGAAACGGCCACAAGGTGGCAGCAGTTCTCCCTTACCAATTCTGGTTACTAGGGCAACAGAGCCTCAATGGAAGTCTTGTTCTAGATTGGAATTTAGAATGGAATGTGCCAGGAGAAAGCCCCGCAAGTTTGTCTCCCTACTTCTTGTTCGTGTTTTTAATTTAATTTTTATTTTTTATTACAGCAAGTTTGATTACAATGTTTGGCTTGTTGGAGGTGTGGAAGATGTGGTTCTTTTACACATATACAGATGTCGGTTTTTCCTGGGATCCTTTTCCCATGTACGTTATGACAGAATGTTGAGTAGTCTTTTGGTATTCCGTAGGTCTTTGGTGATTATATATGTCACCTGTGTTTGTATAAGTCTGTTAACCCCGATATCGTAATGAAACCCATCCTCACACCTTTCCATTGGTGAACCATAAGTTTGTTTAATGAATCTCTGATTGCCCTTCTCGGTGGAAATATCTGCCCTGGTATCCATTTTTAGGTAACACCTATAAGTGATATGATATGATATGTGTCTTTCACTTTCTGACTTACTACAAGTCACGTGATTACCTCTAGACTCATCTACGGTGGTGCAAATGGCATTGTGTTCTTTTTTTCCTTGGCTTCTCTTCTGCCTTAGCGAGGTCCATTTTCAACAATGTGATTCCCTGAGTGTTGTGGATTAGCTGACCTGGGCAGCCTTACCCTGCCGCCCGGCCCTCCCCAGGTGTGCCTGGTTGAGGTCAATATAAACAGCGCTCCAGGCAGCAATAGCCCCTGAAGCTGTTCCTGACTCCATATTCTCTGCCCCGTCAGCAGTCTCGGGGCTGTGCTGGTGGGAGGGAATGAGGGGCCACAGCTTTGTTGTTGGCCCGGTGTGAGTGGGGTTCTGCTGGCCTTTCTGCAGGTGTTGCCAGGCTGCCACCTGTAAAGAAGAGGATGTGTCACTCATACCTTCCGCTGGAATTTCTCTCCGGACAGAGGTGAGGAAGGAAAAAAGCATTGGGGGCCGGGACAGGTGGGGTATCTCAGGCAGGACAATGGATAGCTTCCTGAAGAGCGCCCGAGGGCAGGACCACCCTGGCTGGACAGCAGGCACCAAGTTGGCCTGCGTGCTGTTGCTGGGGTGGCTCCACGGCCCTTCCTCTAGTCTTACAGTCCCTTGTACATATTCAGGTGTTTTACCTGGGAAGAGTGGGAACAGTTCAGCAGCAGCTGGCCTGGGGCTCAGCTCACCTTTATTCAGAGATGCCTCTGCACGATCCCCAAGTGTTGCAATGAGGACACTCCTTGCCTGGGGTGTGGGTTGCTGGCTGTATGGGAGATGATTCCCCACCTCTGACCAATTTCAGAATTGTTTACCGCTGGAGCAAGTGCCCTGATAGGGTTTTCCTCTGTATAACTGGTGGGTTCAGGTTTTTTTTTCTTTTATGGTTCAAGTTAGATTTTATTCCTCTTTTATGTATTTATAGATATAAGCATGGAAATAATTCATTCCTATAAATACATCTGTGTGAAGGGAAGAACTTTTTTCTGTATTATTTTTAAATTTTCTTTTTTTAAATTTTGAAATTTAATTTTATTTATTTTTTTATACAGCAGGTTATTATTAGTTATGTAGTTTATGCATATACATGTATGCAGGTCAATCCCAATCTCCCAACTCATCCCACCACCACCACACCATGGCTCTCCACACTTGGTGTCCATACGTTTGTTCTCTACCTCTGTCTCTATTTCTTCCCTGCAAACCAGTTCATCTGTACCAGTTTTTAGGTTCCACATATATGCATTAATATACAATATTTGTTTTCCTCTTTCTGACTTACTTCATTCTGTAAGACAGTCTCTAGATCCATCGATGTCTCTACAAATGACCCAGTTTCATTCCTTTTTATGGCTGAGTAATATTCCATTTTATACATGTACCACATCTTTATCCATTCATCTGTCTGTGGGCATTTAGGTTGCTTCCATTACCTGGCTATTGTAAATAGTGCTGCAATGAACATTGTGGTGAATGTGCCTTTTTGATTTATGGTTTTCTTTGGGTATATGCCCAGAAGTGGGATTGCTGGATCAGATGGTAATTCTATTTCTAGTTTTTTTTTAACGAAACTCCATACTGTTCTCCATAGTGACTGTATCAATTTACATTCCCACCAATAGTGGAAGAGGTCTCCTTTTGTCCACACCCTCCCCAGAATTTGTTGTTTGTAGATTTTCTGATGATGCCGATTCTAACAGTGTGAAGTGATACCTCATTGTAGTTTTGATTTGCATTTCTCTAATAATTAGTGCTGTTGAGCAGCTTTTCATGTGCGTCTTGGCCATCTCTGTGTCTTCTTTGAAGAAACGTATCTTTAGATCTTCTGCCCATTTTTGTATTGGGTTGTTTGTTTTTTTAATATTAAGCTGCATGAGCTGTTTATATATATTGGAGATTAAACCTTTGTCCATTGATTCGTTTGCAACTATTTTCGCCCCTTCTGAGGGATGCCTTTTTCCATTCCCGTTTTTTTAACCAAAAAAGAAAGAAAGAAAAAGAAGCAGAAAACTAATGTGCATAAAATATGCCTTTTGAAATGGTCGTTTTGAAATACGGACGTCCTTTGAATTTTTTGGTCGATATGTGACCCCAGGATTTGTTTTCAGGGCAGGTGTCATTTACAGGCCTGCAATGATTTTGAATATCAACTGACCTTTAGCGCTGGGATTAAAGCTGCTGTTGTGTGAAACGGCCACAAGGTGGCAGCAGTTCTCCCTTACCAATTCTGGTTACTAGGGCAACAGAGCCTCAATGGAAGTCGTGTTCTAGATTGGAATTTAGAATGGAATGTGCCAGGAGAAAGCCCCGCAAGTTTGTCTCCCTACTTCTTGTTCGTGTTTTTAATTTAATTTTTATTTTTTATTACAGCAAGTTTGATTACAATGTTTGGCTTGTTGGAGGTGTGGAAGATGTGGTTCTTTTACACATATACACATGTCTGTTTTTCCTGGGATCCTTTTCCCATGTACGTTATGACAGAATGTTGAGTAGTCTTTTGGTATTCCGTAGGTCTTTGGTGATTATATATGTCACCTGTGTTTGTATAAGTCTGTTAACCCCGATATCGTAATGAAACCCATCCTCACACCTTTCCATTGGTGAACCATAAGATTGTTTAATGAATCTCTGATTGCCCTTCTCGGTGGAAATATCTGCCCTGGTATCCATTTTTAGGTAACACCTATAAGTGATATGATATGATATGTGTCTTTCACTTTCTGACTTACTACAAGTCACGTGATTACCTCTAGACTCATCTACGGTGGTGCAAATGGCATTGTGTTCTTTTTTTCCTTGGCTTCTCTTCTGCCTTAGCGAGGTCCATTTTCAACAATGTGATTCCCTGAGTGTTGTGGATTAGCTGACCTGGGCAGCCTTACCCTGCCACCCGGCCCTCCCCAGGTGTGCCTGGTTGAGGTCAATATAAACAGCGCTCCAGGCAGCAATAGCCCCTGAAGCTGTTCCTGACTCCATATTCTCTGCCCCGTCAGCAGTCTCGGGGCTGTGCTGGTGGGAGGGAATGAGGGGCCACAGCTTTGTTGTTGGCCCGGTGTGAGTGGGGTTCTGCTGGCCTTTCTGCAGGTGTTGCCAGGCTGCCACCTGTAAAGAAGAGGATGTGTCACTCATACCTTCCGCTGGAATTTCTCTCCGGACAGAGGTGAGGAAGGAAAAAAGCTTTGGGGGCCGGGAAAGGTGGGGTATCTCAGGCAGGACAATGGAAAGCTTCCGGAAGAGCTCCCGGGGGCAGGACCACCCTGGCTGGACAGCAGGCACCAAGTTGGCCTGCGTGCTGTTGCTGGGGTGGCTCCACGGCCCTTCCTCTAGTCTTACAATCCCTTGTACATATTCAGGTGTTTTACCTGGGAAGGGTGGGAACAGTTCAGCAGCAGCTGGCCTGGGGCTCAGCTCACCTTTATTCAGAGATGCCTCTGCACGATCCCCAAGCGTTGCAATGAGGACACTCCTTGCCTGGGGTGTGGGTTGCTGGCTGTATGGGAGATGATTCCCCACCTCTGACCAATTTCAGAATTGTTTACCACTGGAGCAAGTGCCCTGATAGGGTTTTCCTCTGTATAACTGGTGGGTTCAGGTTTTTTTTTCTTTTATGGTTCAAGTTAGATTTTATTCCTCTTTTATGTATTTATAGATATAAGCATGGAAATAATTCATTCCTATAAATACATCTGTGTGAAGGGAAGAACTTTTTTCTGTATTATTTTTAAATTTTCTTTTTTTAAATTTTGAAATTTAATTTTATTTATTTTTTTATACAGCAGGTTATTATTAGTTATGTAGTTTATGCATATACATGTATGCAGGTCAATCCCAATCTCCCAACTCATCCCACCACCACCACACCATGGCTCTCCACACTTGGTGTCCATACGTTTGTTCTCTACCTCTGTCTCTATTTCTTCCCTGCAAACCAGTTCATCTGTACCAGTTTTTAGGTTCCACATATATGCATTAATATACAATAGTTGTTTTCCTCTTTCTGACTTACTTCATTCTGTATGACAGTCTCTAGATCCATCGATGTCTCTACAAATGACCCAGTTTCATTCCTTTTTATGGCTGAGTAATATTCCATTTTATACATGTACCACTTCTTTATCCATTCATCTGTCTGTGGGCATTTAGGTTGCTTCCATTACCTGGCTATTGTAAATAGTGCTGCAATGAACATTGTGGTGAATGTGCCTTTTTGATTTATGGTTTTCTTTGGGTATATGCCCAGAAGTGGGATTGCTGGATCAGATGGTAATTCTATTTCTAGTTTTTTTTTAACGAAACTCCATACTGTTCTCCATAGTGACTGTATCAATTTACATTCCCACCAATAGTGGAAGAGGTCTCCTTTTGTCCACACCCTCCCCAGAATTTGTTGTTTGTAGATTTTCTGATGATACCGATTCTAACAGTGTGAAGTGATACCTCATTGTAGTTTTGATTTGCATTTCTCTAATAATTAGTGCTGTTGAGCAGCTTTTCATGTGCGTCTTGGCCATCTCTGTGTCTTCTTTGAAGAATCGTATCTTTAGATCTTCTGCCCATTTTTGTATTGGGTTGTTTGTTTTTTTAATATTAAGCTGCATGAGCTGTTTATATATATTGGAGATTAAACCTTTGTCCATTGATTCGTTTGCAACTATTTTCGCCCCTTCTGAGGGATGCCTTTTTCCATTCCCGTTTTTTTAACCAAAAAAGAAAGAAAGAAAAAGAAGCAGAAAACTAATGTGCATAAAATATGCCTTTTGAAATGGTCGTTTTGAAATACGGACGTCCTTTGAATTTTTTGGTCGATATGTGACCCCAGGATTTGTTTTCAGGGCAGGTGTCATTTACAGGCTGCAATGATTTTGAATATCAACTGACCTTTAGCGCTGGGATTAAAGCTGCTGTTGTGTGAAACGGCCACAAGGTGGCAGCAGTTCTCCCTTACCAATTCTGGTTACTAGGGCAACAGAGCCTCAATGGAAGTCGTGTTCTAGATTGGAATTTAGAATGGAATGTGCCAGGAGAAAGCCCCGCAAGTTTGTCTCCCTACTTCTTGTTCGTGTTTTTAATTTAATTTTTATTTTTTATTACAGCAAGTTTGATTACAATGTTTGGCTTGTTGGAGGTGTGGAAGATGTGGTTCTTTTACACATATACACATGTCTGTTTTTCCTGGGATCCTTTTCCCATGTACGTTATGACAGAATGTTGAGTAGTCTTTTGGTATTCCGTAGGTCTTTGGTGATTATATATGTCACCTGTGTTTGTATAAGTCTGTTAACCCCGATATCGTAATGAAACCCATCCTCACACCTTTCCATTGGTGAACCATAAGTTTGTTTAATGAATCTCTGATTGCCCTTCTCGGTGGAAATATCTGCCCTGGTATCCATTTTTAGGTAACACCTATAAGTGATATGATATGATATGTGTCTTTCACTTTCTGACTTACTACAAGTCACGTGATTACCTCTAGACTCATCTACGGTGGTGCAAATGGCATTGTGTTCTTTTTTTCCTTGGCTTCTCTTCTGCCTTAGCGAGGTCCATTTTCAACAATGTGATTCCCTGAGTGTTGTGGATTAGCTGACCTGGGCAGCCTTACCCTGCCGCCCGGCCCTCCCCAGGTGTGCCTGGTTGAGGTCAATATAAACAGCGCTCCAGGCAGCAATAGCCCCTGAAGCTGTTCCTGACTCCATATTCTCTGCCCCGTCAGCAGTCTCGGGGCTGTGCTGGTGGGAGGGAATGAGGGGCCACAGCTTTGTTGGTGGCCCGGTGTGAGTGGGGTTCTGCTGGCCTTTCTGCAGGAGTTGCCAGGCTGCCACCTGTAAAGAAGAGGATGTGTCACCCATACCTTCCGTTGGAATTTCTCTCCGGACAGAGGTGAGGAAGGAAAAAAGCATTGGGGGCCGGGACAGGTGGGGTATCTCAGGCAGGACAATGGAAAGCTTCCGGAAGAGCGCCCGGGGGCAGGACCACCCTGGCTGGACAGCAGGCACCAAGTTGGCCTGCGTGCTGTTGCTGGGGTGGCTCCACGGCCCTTCCTCTAGTCTTACAATCCCTTGTACATATTCAGGTGTTTTACCTGGGAAGGGTGGGAACAGTTCAGCAGCAGCTGGCCTGGGGCTCAGCTCACCTTTATTCAGAGATGCCTCTGCACGATCCCCAAGCGTTGCAATGAGGACGCTCCTTGCCTGGGGTGTGGGTTGCTGGCTGTATGGGAGATGATTCCCCACCTCTGACCAATTTCAGAATTGTTTACCGCTGGAGCAAGTGCCCTGATAGGGATTTCCTCTGTATAACTGGTGGGTTCAGGTTTTTTTTTCTTTTATGGTTCAAGTTAGATTTTATTCCTCTTTTATGTATTTATAGATATAAGCATGGAAATAATTCATTCCTATAAATACATCTGTGTGAAGGGAAGAACTTTTTTCTGTATTATTTTTAAATTTTCTTTTTTTAAATTTTGAAATTTAATTTTATTTATTTTTTTATACAGCAGGTTATTATTAGTTATGTAGTTTATGCATATACATGTATGCAGGTCAATCCCAATCTCCCAACTCATCCCACCACCACCACACCATGGCTCTCCACACTTGGTGTCCATACGTTTGTTCTCTACCTCTGTCTCTATTTCTTCCCTGCAAACCAGTTCATCTGTACCAGTTTTTAGGTTCCACATATATGCATTAATATACAATAGTTGTTTTCCTCTTTCTGACTTACTTCATTCTGTATGACAGTCTCTAGATCCATCGATGTCTCTACAAATGACCCAGTTTCATTCCTTTTTATGGCTGAGTAATATTCCATTTTATACATGTACCACATCTTTATCCATTCATCTGTCTGTGGGCATTTAGGTTGCTTCCATTACCTGGCTATTGTAAATAGTGCTGCAATGAACATTGTGGTGAATGTGCCTTTTTGATTTATGGTTTTCTTTTGGTATATGCCCAGAAGTGGGATTGCTGGATCAGATGGTAATTCTATTTCTAGTTTTTTTTTAACGAAAACTCCATACTGTTCTCCATAGTGACTGTATCAATTTACATTCCCACCAATAGTGGAAGAGGTCTCCTTTTGTACACACCCTCCCCAGAATTTGTTGTTTGTAGATTTTCTGATGATGCCGATTCTAACAGTGTGAAGTGATACCTCATTGTAGTTTTGATTTGCATTTCTCTAATAATTAGTGCTGTTGAGCAGCTTTTCATGTGCGTCTTGGCCATCTCTGTGTCTTCTTTGAAGAAACGTATCTTTAGATCTTCTGCCCATTTTTGTATTGGGTTGTTTGTTTTTTTAATATTAAGCTGCATGAGCTGTTTATATATATTGGAGATTAAACCTTTGTCCATTGATTCGTTTGCAACTATTTTCGCCCCTTCTGAGGGATGCCTTTTTCCATTCCCGTTTTTTTAACCAAAAAAGAAAGAAAGAAAAAGAAGCAGAAAACTAATGTGCATAAAATATGCCTTTTGAAATGGTCGTTTTGAAATACGGACGTCCTTTGAATTTTTTGGTCGATATGTGACCCCAGGATTTGTTTTCAGGGCAGGTGTCATTTACAGGCCTGCAATGATTTTGAATATCAACTGACCTTTAGCGCTGGGATTAAAGCTGCTGTTGTGTGAAACGGCCACAAGGTGGCAGCAGTTCTCCCTTACCAATTCTGGTTACTAGGGCAACAGAGCCTCAATGGAAGTCGTGTTCTAGATTGGAATTTAGAATGGAATGTGCCAGGAGAAAGCCCCGCAAGTTTGTCTCCCTACTTCTTGTTCGTGTTTTTAATTTAATTTTTATTTTTTATTACAGCAAGTTTGATTACAATGTGTGGCTTGTTGGAGGTGTGGAAGATGTGGTTCTTTTACACATATACACATGTCTGTTTTTCCTGGGATCCTTTTCCCATGTACGTTATGACAGAATGTTGAGTAGTCTTTTGGTATTCCGTAGGTCTTTGGTGATTATATATGTCACCTGTGTTTGTATAAGTCTGTTAACCCCGATATCGTAATGAAACCCATCCTCACACCTTTCCATTGGTGAACCATAAGTTTGTTTAATGAATCTCTGATTGCCCTTCTCGGTGGAAATATCTGCCCTGGTATCCATTTTTAGGTAACACCTATAAGTGATATGATATGATATGTGTCTTTCACTTTCTGACTTACTACAAGTCACGTGATTACCTCTAGACTCATCTACGGTGGTGCAAATGGCATTGTGTTCTTTTTTTCCTTGGCTTCTCTTCTGCCTTAGCGAGGTCCATTTTCAACAATGTGATTCCCTGAGTGTTGTGGATTAGCTGACCTGGGCAGCCTTACCCTGCCGCCCGGCCCTCCCCAGGTGTGCCTGGTTGAGGTCAATATAAACAGCGCTCCAGGCAGCAATAGCCCCTGAAGCTGTTCCTGACTCCATATTCTCTGCCCCGTCAGCAGTCTCGGGGCTGTGCTGGTGGGAGGGAATGAGGGGCCACAGCTTTGTTGGTGGCCCGGTGTGAGTGGGGTTCTGCTGGCCTTTCTGCAGGAGTTGCCAGGCTGCCACCTGTAAAGAAGAGGATGTGTCACCCATACCTTCCGCTGGAATTTCTCTCCGGACAGAGGTGAGGAAGGAAAAAAGCATTGGGGGCCGGGACAGGTGGGGTATCTCAGGCAGGACAATGGAAAGCTTCCGGAAGAGCGCCCGGGGGCAGGACCACCCTGGCTGGACAGCAGGCACCAAGTTGGCCTGCGTGCTGTTGCTGGGGTGGCTCCACGGCCCTTCCTCTAGTCTTACAATCCCTTGTACATATTCAGGTGTTTTACCTGGGAAGGGTGGGAACAGTTCAGCAGCAGCTGGCCTGGGGCTCAGCTCACCTTTATTCAGAGATGCCTCTGCACGATCCCCAAGCGTTGCAATGAGGACGCTCCTTGCCTGGGGTGTGGGTTGCTGGCTGTATGGGAGATGATTCCCCACCTCTGACCAATTTCAGAATTGTTTACCGCTGGAGCAAGTGCCCTGATAGGGTTTTCCTCTGTATAACTGGTGGGTTCAGGTTTTTTTTTCTTTTATGGTTCAAGTTAGATTTTATTCCTCTTTTATGTATTTATAGATATAAGCATGGAAATAATTCATTCCTATAAATACATCTGTGTGAAGGGAAGAACTTTTTTCTGTATTATTTTTAAATTTTCTTTTTTTAAATTTTGAAATTTAATTTTATTTATTTTTTTATACAGCAGGTTATTATTAGTTATGTAGTTTATGCATATACATGTATGCAGGTCAATCCCAATCTCCCAACTCATCCCACCACCACCACACCATGGCTCTCCACACTTGGTGTCCATACGTTTGTTCTCTACCTCTGTCTCTATTTCTTCCCTGCAAACCAGTTCATCTGTACCAGTTTTTAGGTTCCACATATATGCATTAATATACAATATTTGTTTTCCTCTTTCTGACTTACTTCATTCTGTATGACAGTCTCTAGATCCATCGATGTCTCTACAAATGACCCAGTTTCATTCCTTTTTATGGCTGAGTAATATTCCATTTTATACATGTACCACATCTTTATCCATTCATCTGTCTGTGGGCATTTAGGTTGCTTCCATTACCTGGCTATTGTAAATAGTGCTGCAATGAACATTGTGGTGAATGTGCCTTTTTGATTTATGGTTTTCTTTGGGTATATGCCCAGAAGTGGGATTGCTGGATCAGATGGTAATTCTATTTCTAGTTTTTTTTTTACGAAACTCCATACTGTTCTCCATAGTGACTGTATCAATTTACATTCCCACCAATAGTGGAAGAGGTCTCCTTTTGTCCACACCCTCCCCAGAATTTGTTGTTTGTAGATTTTCTGATGATGCCGATTCTAACAGTGTGAAGTGATACCTCATTGTAGTTTTGATTTGCATTTCTCTAATAATTAGTGCTGTTGAGCAGCTTTTCATGTGCGTCTTGGCCATCTCTGTGTCTTCTTTGAAGAAACGTATCTTTAGATCTTCTGCCCATTTTTGTATTGGGTTGTTTGTTTTTTTAATATTAAGCTGCATGAGCTGTTTATATATATTGGAGATTAAACCTTTGTCCATTGATTCGTTTGCAACTATTTTCGCCCCTTCTGAGGGATGCCTTTTTCCATTCCCGTTTTTTTAACCAAAAAAGAAAGAAAGAAAAAGAAGCAGAAAACTAATGTGCATAAAATATGCCTTTTGAAATGGTCGTTTTGAAATACGGACGTCCTTTGAATTTTTTGGTCGATATGTGACCCCAGGATTTGTTTTCAGGGCAGGTGTCATTTACAGGCCTGCAATGATTTTGAATATCAACTGACCTTTAGCGCTGGGATTAAAGCTGCTGTTGTGTGAAACGGCCACAATGTGGCAGCAGTTCTCCCTTACCAATTCTGGTTACTAGGGCAACAGAGCCTCAATGGAAGTCGTGTTCTAGATTGGAATTTAGAATGGAATGTGCCAGGAGAAAGCCCCGCAAGTTTGTCTCCCTACTTCTTGTTCGTGTTTTTAATTTAATTTTTATTTTTTATTACAGCAAGTTTGATTACAATGTGTGGCTTGTTGGAGGTGTGGAAGATGTGGTTCTTTTACACATATACACATGTCTGTTTTTCCTGGGATCCTTTTCCCATGTACGTTATGACAGAATGTTGAGTAGTCTTTTGGTATTCCGTAGGTCTTTGGTGATTATATATGTCACCTGTGTTTGTATAAGTCTGTTAACCCCGATATCGTAATGAAACCCATCCTCACACCTTTCCATTGGTGAACCATAAGTTTGTTTAATGAATCTCTGATTGCCCTTCTCGGTGGAAATATCTGCCCTGGTATCCATTTTTAGGTAACACCTATAAGTGATATGATATGATATGTGTCTTTCACTTTCTGACTTACTACAAGTCACGTGATTACCTCTAGACTCATCTACGGTGGTGCAAATGGCATTGTGTTCTTTTTTTCCTTGGCTTCTCTTCTGCCTTAGCGAGGTCCATTTTCAACAATGTGATTCCCTGAGTGTTGTGGATTAGCTGACCTGGGCAGCCTTACCCTGCCGCCCGGCCCTCCCCAGGTGTGCCTGGTTGAGGTCAATATAAACAGCGCTCCAGGCAGCAATAGCCCCTGAAGCTGTTCCTGACTCCATATTCTCTGCCCCGTCAGCAGTCTCGGGGCTGTGCTGGTGGGAGGGAATGAGGGGCCACAGCTTTGTTGGTGGCCCGGTGTGAGTGGGGTTCTGCTGGCCTTTCTGCAGGAGTTGCCAGGCTGCCACCTGTAAAGAAGAGGATGTGTCACCCATACCTTCCGCTGGAATTTCTCTCCGGACAGAGGTGAGGAAGGAAAAAAGCATTGGGGGCCGGGACAGGTGGGGTATCTCAGGCAGGACAATGGAAAGCTTCCGGAAGAGCGCCCGGGGGCAGGACCACCCTGGCTGGACAGCAGGCACCAAGTTGGCCTGCGTGCTGTTGCTGGGGTGGCTCCACGGCCCTTCCTCTAGTCTTACAATCCCTTGTACATATTCAGGTGTTTTACCTGGGAAGGGTGGGAACAGTTCAGCAGCAGCTGGCCTGGGGCTCAGCTCACCTTTATTCAGAGATGCCTCTGCACGATCCCCAAGCGTTGCAATGAGGACGCTCCTTGCCTGGGGTGTGGGTTGCTGGCTGTATGGGAGATGATTCCCCACCTCTGACCAATTTCAGAATTGTTTACCGCTGGAGCAAGTGCCCTGATAGGGTTTTCCTCTGTATAACTGGTGGGTTCAGGTTTTTTTTTCTTTTATGGTTCAAGTTAGATTTTATTCCTCTTTTATGTATTTATAGATATAAGCATGGAAATAATTCATTCCTATAAATACATCTGTGTGAAGGGAAGAACTTTTTTCTGTATTATTTTTAAATTTTCTTTTTTTAAATTTTGAAATTTAATTTTATTTATTTTTTTATACAGCAGGTTATTATTAGTTATGTAGTTTATGCATATACATGTATGCAGGTCAATCCCAATCTCCCAACTCATCCCACCACCACCACACCATGGCTCTCCACACTTGGTGTCCATACGTTTGTTCTCTACCTCTGTCTCTATTTCTTCCCTGCAAACCAGTTCATCTGTACCAGTTTTTAGGTTCCACATATATGCATTAATATACAATATTTGTTTTCCTCTTTCTGACTTACTTCATTCTGTATGACAGTCTCTAGATCCATCGATGTCTCTACAAATGACCCAGTTTCATTCCTTTTTATGGCTGAGTAATATTCCATTTTATACATGTACCACATCTTTATCCATTCATCTGTCTGTGGGCATTTAGGTTGCTTCCATTACCTGGCTATTGTAAATAGTGCTGCAATGAACATTGTGGTGAATGTGCCTTTTTGATTTATGGTTTTCTTTGGGTATATGCCCAGAAGTGGGATTGCTGGATCAGATGGTAATTCTATTTCGAGTTTTTTTTTAACGAAACTCCATACTGTTCTCCATAGTGACTGTATCAATTTACATTCCCACCAATAGTGGAAGAGGTCTCCTTTTGTCCACACCCTCCCCAGAATTTGTTGTTTGTAGATTTTCTGATGATGCCGATTCTAACAGTGTGAAGTGATACCTCATTGTAGTTTTGATTTGCATTTCTCTAATAATTAGTGCTGTTGAGCAGCTTTTCATGTGCGTCTTGGCCATCTCTGTGTCTTCTTTGAAGAAACGTATCTTTAGATCTTCTGCCCATTTTTGTATTGGGTTGTTTGTTTTTTTAATATTAAGCTGCATGAGCTGTTTATATATATTGGAGATTAAACCTTTGTCCATTGATTCGTTTGCAACTATTTTCTCCCCTTCTGAGGGATGCCTTTTTCCATTCCCGTTTTTTTAACCAAAAAAGAAAGAAAGAAAAAGAAGCAGAAAACTAATGTGCATAAAATATGCCTTTTGAAATGGTCGTTTTGAAATACGGACGTCCTTTGAATTTTTTGGTCGATATGTGACCCCAGGATTTGTTTTCAGGGCAGGTGTCATTTACAGGCCTGCAATGATTTTGAATATCAACTGACCTTTAGCGCTGGGATTAAAGCTGCTGTTGTGTGAAACGGCCACAAGGTGGCAGCAGTTCTCCCTTACCAATTCTGGTTACTAGGGCAACAGAGCCTCAATGGAAGTCGTGTTCTAGATTGGAATTTAGAATGGAATGTGCCAGGAGAAAGCCCCGCAAGTTTGTCTCCCTACTTCTTGTTCGTGTTTTTAATTTAATTTTTATTTTTTATTACAGCAAGTTTGATTACAATGTGTGGCTTGTTGGAGGTGTGGAAGATGTGGTTCTTTTACACATATACACATGTCTGTTTTTCCTGGGATCCTTTTCCCATGTACGTTATGACAGAATGTTGAGTAGTCTTTTGGTATTCCGTAGGTCTTTGGTGATTATATATGTCACCTGTGTTTGTATAAGTCTGTTAACCCCGATATCGTAATGAAACCCATCCTCACACCTTTCCATTGGTGAACCATAAGTTTGTTTAATGAATCTCTGATTGCCCTTCTCGGTGGAAATATCTGCCCTGGTATCCATTTTTAGGTAACACCTATAAGTGATATGATATGATATGTGTCTTTCACTTTCTGACTTACTACAAGTCACGTGATTACCTCTAGACTCATCTACGGTGGTGCAAATGGCATTGTGTTCTTTTTTTCCTTGGCTTCTCTTCTGCCTTAGCGAGGTCCATTTTCAACAATGTGATTCCCTGAGTGTTGTGGATTAGCTGACCTGGGCAGCCTTACCCTGCCGCCCGGCCCTCCCCAGGTGTGCCTGGTTGAGGTCAATATAAACAGCGCTCCAGGCAGCAATAGCCCCTGAAGCTGTTCCTGACTCCATATTCTCTGCCCCGTCAGCAGTCTCGGGGCTGTGCTGGTGGGAGGGAATGAGGGGCCACAGCTTTGTTGGTGGCCCGGTGTGAGTGGGGTTCTGCTGGCCTTTCTGCAGGAGTTGCCAGGCTGCCACCTGTAAAGAAGAGGATGTGTCACCCATACCTTCCGCTGGAATTTCTCTCCGGACAGAGGTGAGGAAGGAAAAAAGCATTGGGGGCCGGGACAGGTGGGGTATCTCAGGCAGGACAATGGAAAGCTTCCGGAAGAGCGCCCGGGGGCAGGACCACCCTGGCTGGACAGCAGGCACCAAGTTGGCCTGCGTGCTGTTGCTGGGGTGGCTCCACGGCCCTTCCTCTAGTCTTACAATCCCTTGTACATATTCAGGTGTTTTACCTGGGAAGGGTGGGAACAGTTCAGCAGCAGCTGGCCTGGGGCTCAGCTCACCTTTATTCAGAGATGCCTCTGCACGATCCCCAAGCGTTGCAATGAGGACGCTCCTTGCCTGGGGTGTGGGTTGCTGGCTGTATGGGAGATGATTCCCCACCTCTGACCAATTTCAGAATTGTTTACCGCTGGAGCAAGTGCCCTGATAGGGTTTTCCTCTGTATAACTGGTGGGTTCAGGTTTTTTTTTCTTTTATGGTTCAAGTTAGATTTTATTCCTCTTTTATGTATTTATAGATATAAGCATGGAAATAATTCATTCCTATAAATACATCTGTGTGAAGGGAAGAACTTTTTTCTGTATTATTTTTAAATTTTCTTTTTTTAAATTTTGAAATTTAATTTTATTTATTTTTTTATACAGCAGGTTATTATTAGTTATGTAGTTTATGCATATACATGTATGCAGGTCAATCCCAATCTCCCAACTCATCCCACCACCACCACACCATGGCTCTCCACACTTGGGGTCCATACGTTTGTTCTCTACCTCTGTCTCTATTTCTTCCCTGCAAACCAGTTCATCTGTACCAGTTTTTAGGTTCCACATATATGCATTAATATACAATATTTGTTTTCCTCTTTCTGACTTACTTCATTCTGTATGACAGTCTCTAGATCCATCGATGTCTCTACAAATGACCCAGTTTCATTCCTTTTTATGGCTGAGTAATATTCCATTTTATACATGTACCACATCTTTATCCATTCATCTGTCTGTGGGCATTTAGGTTGCTTCCATTACCTGGCTATTGTAAATAGTGCTGCAATGAACATTGTGGTGAATGTGCCTTTTTGATTTATGGTTTTCTTTGGGTATATGCCCAGAAGTGGGATTGCTGGATCAGATGGTAATTCTATTTCGAGTTTTTTTTAACGAAACTCCATACTGTTCTCCATAGTGACTGTATCAACTTACATTCCCACCAATAGTGGAAGAGGTCTCCTTTTGTCCACACCCTCCCCAGAATTTGTTGTTTGTAGATTTTCTGATGATGCCGATTCTAACAGTGTGAAGTGATACCTCATTGTAGTTTTGATTTGCATTTCTCTAATAATTAGTGCTGTTGAGCAGCTTTTCATGTGCGTCTTGGCCATCTCTGTGTCTTCTTTGAAGAAACGTATCTTTAGATCTTCTGCCCATTTTTGTATTGGGTTGTTTGTTTTTTTAATATTAAGCTGCATGAGCTGTTTATATATATTGGAGATTAAACCTTTGTCCATTGATTCGTTTGCAACTATTTTCGCCCCTTCTGAGGGATGCCTTTTTCCATTCCCGTTTTTTTAACCAAAAAAGAAAGAAAGAAAAAGAAGCAGAAAACTAATGTGCATAAAATATGCCTTTTGAAATGGTCGTTTTGAAATACGGACGTCCTTTGAATTTTTTGGTCGATATGTGACCCCAGGATTTGTTTTCAGGGCAGGTGTCATTTACAGGCCTGCAATGATTTTGAATATCAACTGACCTTTAGCGCTGGGATTAAAGCTGCTGTTGTGTGAAACGGCCACAAGGTGGCAGCAGTTCTCCCTTACCAATTCTGGTTACTAGGGCAACAGAGCCTCAATGGAAGTCGTGTTCTAGATTGGAATTTAGAATGGAATGTGCCAGGAGAAAGCCCCGCAAGTTTGTCTCCCTACTTCTTGTTCGTGTTTTTAATTTAATTTTTATTTTTTATTACAGCAAGTTTGATTACAATGTGTGGCTTGTTGGAGGTGTGGAAGATGTGGTTCTTTTACACATATACACAAGTCTGTTTTTCCTGGGATCCTTTTCCCATGTACATTATGACAGAATGTTGAGTAGTCTTTTGGTATTCCGTAGGTCTTTGGTGATTATATATGTCACCTGTGTTTGTATAAGTCTGTTAACCCCGATATCGTAATGAAACCCATCCTCACACCTTTCCATTGGTGAACCATAAGTTTGTTTAATGAATCTCTGATTGCCCTTCTCGGTGGAAATATCTGCCCTGGTATCCATTTTTAGGTAACACCTATAAGTGATATGATATGATATGTGTCTTTCACTTTCTGACTTACTACAAGTCACGTGATTACCTCTAGACTCATCTACGGTGGTGCAAATGGCATTGTGTTCTTTTTTTCCTTGGCTTCTCTTCTGCCTTAGCGAGGTCCATTTTCAACAATGTGATTCCCTGAGTGTTGTGGATTAGCTGACCTGGGCAGCCTTACCCTGCCGCCCGGCCCTCCCCAGGTGTGCCTGGTTGAGGTCAATATAAACAGCGCTCCAGGCAGCAATAGCCCCTGAAGCTGTTCCTGACTCCATATTCTCTGCCCCGTCAGCAGTCTCGGGGCTGTGCTGGTGGGAGGGAATGAGGGGCCACAGCTTTGTTGGTGGCCCGGTGTGAGTGGGGTTCTGCTGGCCTTTCTGCAGGAGTTGCCAGGCTGCCACCTGTAAAGAAGAGGATGTGTCACCCATACCTTCCGCTGGAATTTCTCTCCGGACAGAGGTGAGGAAGGAAAAAAGCATTGGGGGCCGGGACAGGTGGGGTATCTCAGGCAGGACAATGGAAAGCTTCCGGAAGAGCGCCCGGGGGCAGGACCACCCTGGCTGGACAGCAGGCACCAAGTTGGCCTGCGTGCTGTTGCTGGGGTGGCTCCACGGCCCTTCCTCTAGTCTTACAATCCCTTGTACATATTCAGGTGTTTTACCTGGGAAGGGTGGGAACAGTTCAGCAGCAGCTGGCCTGGGGCTCAGCTCACCTTTATTCAGAGATGCCTCTGCACGATCCCCAAGCGTTGCAATGAGGACGCTCCTTGCCTGGGGTGTGGGTTGCTGGCTGTATGGGAGATGATTCCCCACCTCTGACCAATTTCACAATTGTTTACCGCTGGAGCAAGTGCCCTGATAGGGTTTTCCTCTGTATAACTGGTGGGTTCAGGTTTTTTTTTCTTTTATGGTTCAAGTTAGATTTTATTCCTCTTTTATGTATTTATAGATATAAGCATGGAAATAATTCATTCCTATAAATACATCTGTGTGAAGGGAAGAACTTTTTTCTGTATTATTTTTAAATTTTCTTTTTTTAAATTTTGAAATTTAATTTTATTTATTTTTTTATACAGCAGGTTATTATTAGTTATGTAGTTTATGCATATACATGTATGCAGGTCAATCCCAATCTCCCAACTCATCCCACCACCACCACACCATGGCTCTCCACACTTGGGGTCCATACGTTTGTTCTCTACCTCTGTCTCTATTTCTTCCCTGCAAACCAGTTCATCTGTACCAGTTTTTAGGTTCCACATATATGCATTAATATACAATATTTGTTTTCCTCTTTCTGACTTACTTCATTCTGTATGACAGTCTCTAGATCCATCGATGTCTCTACAAATGACCCAGTTTCATTCCTTTTTATGGCTGAGTAATATTCCATTTTATACATGTACCACATCTTTATCCATTCATCTGTCTGTGGGCATTTAGGTTGCTTCCATTACCTGGCTATTGTAAATAGTGCTGCAATGAACATTGTGGTGAATGTGCCTTTTTGATTTATGGTTTTCTTTGGGTATATGCCCAGAAGTGGGATTGCTGGATCAGATGGTAATTCTATTTCGAGTTTTTTTTTAACGAAACTCCATACTGTTCTCCATAGTGACTGTATCAATTTACATTCCCACCAATAGTGGAAGAGGTCTCCTTTTGTCCACACCCTCCCCAGAATTTGTTGTTTGTAGATTTTCTGATGATGCCGATTCTAACAGTGTGAAGTGATACCTCATTGTAGTTTTGATTTGCATTTCTCTAATAATTAGTGCTGTTGAGCAGCTTTTCATGTGCGTCTTGGCCATCTCTGTGTCTTCTTTGAAGAAACGTATCTTTAGATCTTCTGCCCATTTTTGTATTGGGTTGTTTGTTTTTTTAATATTAAGCTGCATGAGCTGTTTATATATATTGGAGATTAAACCTTTGTCCATTGATTCGTTTGCAACTATTTTCGCCCCTTCTGAGGGATGCCTTTT